>NC_083350.1:65342023-65547023 GCF_030254825.1 Meriones unguiculatus | reverse complement strand
TGTGATGTGACTGCAAATTTTTACAAGGCTCCTCCACCTGTAGATGAAGACAGAAACTAAGGGCTGTCAAGAAAGGGGAATCATTTTTTTCCAGGATGAGAGCTTTGGTAGGTTATCCAATGCCAAATAGCCAGTCCTAAAGCACATACACACGCCCATCAACAACCTGAGTGGACTTAGTAGGCTATGTTTACACACGCACACGCATGCACTCACATAAGAACACATGCACACGTCCGTAATAGTAATTGAAGAATAGGTCATGAATTTGAGAGGGAATGGGGAGGATACAGGAAGAGTTAGAGGAGGAAGACTTTGTGGTGAACATCAAATAATCACAGTACTGATGTATGAAATTTTCACAAAATAAAACATTTAAATTAAAAACAGAGTATGAATACAGCACAGAGCACAGAAAGCATTAACATTACCCGTGATGAGTTGTTATTGTTGTGTGGAATAGGGCTTTATGGGAAATGTCTGCCTAAATGGGCACTGGGAAAGTTGCCTTGCCTAAATTGCTCCCATTTTGTATAACCTCCAATATTTAATCAGAAAAGGAGGACATGTTTGAGTTATATTGCATGTTATACTGAGGAGTAAAGATGAGAATAAAAGATGTTAACTAGATTTTTTTTTTTTAAATTCAGGAGTTTCCTCAAATGAAAACACTGATCATAAAAACTAAAATCAGAATCAAAGCCAGGTGTGGTGGCACACGCCTTTAATCCCAGCACTCAGGGAGGCAGAAGCAGGCAGATGGCTGTGAATTTCCCTGTGAGTTTGAGAGTAGCCTGGTCTACAAAGCCAATCCAGGACAGTTAAGGCTACACAGAGAAACCTTGTGTTGAAACAAACAAACAAACGAACAAACAAAAAATCAGAATCAAAGTTGGATCATAACTGTAAGCCTTTTGGATTTGCTGAACACAAGACATGGATTTCTAGAATAGTTGTATGAAGATCCTGTGGAAACTGAGAGAGAAATACATTCTTCTTGGCAATGTTGGAGCATGGTAGGTACTCCATATGTATTCAAAGGGCAGGGCATGACATTTTTCTCTGTGTATGTTTTTCCTGTGTTGTGAACTGAATAGAGGGCCTTGCATATGTAAAGGGAATGGTATGACATTTGGAAGGACAGTGAAGTGCTCATTTTAGAGAGCAAAAGGAAACGCCTTCAGTTCAACGTTTTTCTTTTTCTTTTTCTTTTTTTTCAATTCTGAAAGACACTTACAAAGTTGCTTTAGCCCTCAGTCCCAAGGGCAAGACAGAACTTAGCTCCACAGATCAGTAATGTGACATGCAATTAATGCTCTATGAGCCGTTTGCCAGAATAGAGTTCGGTGGTCATCAGTTAAAATACAGCGATGATAATTGCAATTACTAGCTGATTCCTAGATTTGAGATTATACTTTATTTTTAAAGTGTGATTATATTCATTTCCTAGCTCTCCTATGAGCTGAGTATGTGTGTTCACAGGAACATTTTGGTATGGGAAAATGATAAACATGGGCAGTAATTAAGTTGGAAAGCAATATTTAAAAATATTTTTGAGAATTTTATTCATGAGTACAGTGTTTTTACATATCCACTCTTAATTTTCTCTTCCAACTTTTTCTTCCATAACTCTCACATCCATGACTTCTATGCTTATTTTGCATACATATGTATATAAAAACCTATTGAGTCTATTTTTATGTTGTTCATATGTACAGATGTTTAAGGCTCGCTGAGCTTGGTGGTGGCGCATACCTGTAATCCCAGCACTCAGGGAGGCAGAGGCAGGTGGATCTCTGTGAGTTGGAGGCCCATCCTGATCTACAAAATGAGTCTGGAATAGCCAAGGCTACACAGAGAAACCCTGTCTCAAAAAACCAAAAGAGGAAGAGGATGCAGGCAGTCCTGAGGATGCTTGATAGACTGGGATCAGTTGGTAGAAGAGGAGGGCTCCCCCTTTCTGAGGACTAGGGGAAGGGGATAGTGGGGAAGAGGGAGGAAGGGTGGGACTGGGAGGAGATGAGGGAGGGAGCTACGATTGGGATGTAAGATGAATAAATTAAAAAGTAAATTTAAATTAATAAAAAATAGCCAAGAAGTGTTTGAGGCTAACTACTTGGGATTGGATAATCTACTTGGGTTCATCCATGGGGAAACATGACTTTCCCTCTCAGCAGCCATTGATCACCAATAGCAAGAGTTGGGCCTCATGAAATTTCCCTCTTCCTCATTGGTGTTTCAAACGGAGAGGTCCTTATGCAGGTCTTGTTTGCGTGGCCATGTTGTTGAGTGTTCATGGATATACCTTCTCTGTCATATAAAGAAGACACTATCTTGCATCAGATGTCCTGGTCCTCTGGCTCTTACCATCTTTCCACTTCTTCTTCTGTAATGTCTCCTGATCCTTATGTTTGCCTTTTGTGCATTGAACTAACTGGGGCTGTGCCCCTCACTTTCGATTATTCTCTGTGTTTTGACTGAGAACAATGTCAAAAAAGTATTTTTCATAAACATTGTTTTTACAACAGGCAATCTCTCTCTCTTTCTCTCTCCCCTCATTCTTGTCTCCTCCTCCTTTCTGTCTCTCCTTTTCTCACTTACGCTAGTTCCAAATATTCCTATATAACTCGAGATGCTGAGCTCTAACTTAAGATCTCCCTGCCGCAGTCTCTTCAGTCCTAGGATTACAAACATATAACATCACTTCTAATCAATCTTAACAACTCATCAGAGGTTTTACTATATAGAATTAAGAAGAAATCAGACATCACCTTTCAACTGTAGTAGTCAAACAAACAACCCCTCTAAATACTTTCTTGATGGAATCTAAGAGACACACAGCCTCATTTCTTTCAGATTCACGAGCAGAATGGCTCTAGTCTTCCTGGACAGGAATAGTATCAAAGACCAGAGAAGTACAGAAGTTAGGTCAAACTTCTGTGGTCAGAGTAAACTCAGTGCAATCAAAAGGGTGTGAAAATGGTCCGGACACATTATCATGTTATTGCTTGTTTCTGAATTCTACATCAATGTTTCTGTGTTCTTCACTGATGTTTCCGAATTCTACATTGATGTTTCTGGATTCTACATTGGTGTTTCTGGATACACTGGTTTATCATCATGGTGTGATACACTGATGAATGAATTTGCCTTGAAATGTCAAATTTCATACTGTAAAATCAATTAAACTCCAAGAATTTGATATAATGACCTAATGTAGTATTATCATTATAGATTCTTGATGGCAGTTCTGAGCTATTCCATTCAAAACAGATTTGCTCCAGTTTTCAATCCACCTGACAAGCTGGACTGTTAAGAGATAAGTTTAGCTCCTCCTAACATGGTGCACAGCTTTTACATTTCCAGTCGCTCCAAACATCGTTAGGCCCTTTAGTTTCAGGAGAGTGAGTGGCCATGTCTAGTCTGATAATACAGAGGCTCTGTGGTACACAACTTGTTGCTCACGCAGTGACTTCTTTCTGATGACCCACAGACGTGCCCTGGGATTCGCTCTGGAGCCACTAAGATGGGAAGGAAATGCAGTTTGACAGACATCCCACTTCCAGATCAATCTCCGCAGCTCTCTAAGTGAGGTGTGATCACTGTAAATCTTTTTCTGCAGTTGATTTATATTGTAATTAAGGCAGAGGAGAAGCACATACAAGGCCAAAAGCAGAAAAGTAGCACACATTTTTCATGGGAAGTTTCCCCCTCTGTAAGTCAGAGCACAGGGGAGTATTAGGAAAAAAAAATATGAGGAACTGGTCATGCTCACTGCGTGATATGGGGAAATGATAAGTTGCCTGTGTTTTCTGTATAAATGTATATAGTTCAGTTGATTTTAAAAAAGCAAATGCTGAATTGATCTTGTAGCTTATAAGAGCAATATTTCAGCCTCTGTTTTTTTCTTTTTTTATTTCAATCACCTTATCTCCAAATGCTTTCCAGTGGACATTTGTTAAGGAGACAAGCCAGCAGTTAATGCTTCTCTGCACCCTTGCAAAGGTAAGGGGGGGGGGGAAGGCTTTTCCTGTACATGTGAATCAAACCATCCTAAGGGATAAAAGAAGTGGAGATTGCATACCTGAGCAGTTCTGAAGAAAAAAAATGTTGCCTTGTCTTTTTTTTTTAAATGCAGTGTTATTAGATTTTTGGTCCTGGAGTATTCATAAGAAACATTATATTCATAGATTTTAAGCACTATTTTGAATACTACCAGGTTTCAAAACAAAGTAAGTTAAGATTGGAAGAGGAAAGCAGTTGTGGGGTTGTGGGTCTTTATTATCTATCTATCTATCTATCTATCTATCTATCTATCATCTGAAGGAGAATGGGGAACCTATATAATGAGGCTGTATTTCCAAAAACATGGTGTGACATTACTTAAATTAAGGAGGAAAAAGAAACCTATGACAAATGACAAAGGGGAAGTGACGCCTCAATTTCACATATGTAAAAGTTTCCATAAGAGGGCTCCTTATTCTAAGTAAATATAACCTAAGGCAGAAAGAACTTTGAATGTCCCATTCTAGCCCATTAGAAGTGACAGATCCAAGCCAGTCACTCACTGAAGTGAAAGATGGTGCTAGTGATCTTGCTGGATTCTTGTGTGTGTCTGTGGGTGGGACATATTCCGGGAGAGTATCTGTCCTAACTTTGTTCTCCCAGGAAGCACAACTTACTGAACACAAAGAACAACTCCCCGCCCCAATTATTCTCATAAATAAAATTGGCTGATAATTTCTTCCACTTCATATTTACTGCTAACTTAATCAGCAGTTTAATCTCACTTTTTTTTTTTTTCTTAGAAGCAAGAGCAACCCTGTGTGTTTCTTTCAGGAAAACCAAATGTTTTGTGGTAAAACATTTTGTAAATACTGGATAATCTGTTTCATTTTTCAAGAAAAATGTAGCACAGTAATATATTAAATGACTTCACATAATGACATTTTTAAAAGAAATATTCATTCAAAATCCCACATTGTGTGTTGTCTTCTTGATCTCTCATGGGTGGCACTCATTAGCTTCTCGGTAGATACAATCAGGAAACACTACATGGTATGAAGAAGACGAACAAAAGTAAAATGAAATCTTAGCTGGGCATGGTGGTAGACACCCACAGTCGTTGAACTGTTTTCTAGGATGGCCTGGGCTACACTGGACATAGCAAAACCAAACGAACCAACCAAGCAAATAACTGACTGACTGACCACCCCCCACCCACAAATTAACCAATCAAACAATTGACTAACTCCCTTGATCTTGTGGTTAGCATTTACTTCATAAGCAGGGACACTATTTCCGGCTGTGTGAGAGGAGTGTGTCTAGAGACTAGCTTGAAAAGGGAATGAGGAAGCAGATAAGGATAGCTACTGTACACAAAGATTGTCTGATGCCTGTAAAGAGAGCTCATCCATAGGCCTGCCCTGAAGGATCACAAGTCAGGAGAGCACTTTTAGTTGTGGTATGTCTGCAAGGTTTCATTTCTGACCTCTGCAACAGTACTCACACAGAGTCTTCTGAAGGTTACGTGCTCTTTACAGCATCCTCCTTAGGAACCGTATTCGTGACCAACTTATGACAAAGTCTGGAAGTTTCTTTGCTCCCAATATGGGACGAAACTCAGCCTATGATGGAATTGTTTTACTCATCATAGCTCTGAATTTGTTTAAGTTTTACCAAACAGTTAACACAAATGAAAGAGGCTTGTGACAGCTGAGTATGTCTGAAAATATTCATTGTTTGTGGTTTTGTCTCTTGGTGACAGGGCTGGCTCTCACTGCAGAACTCACAAGCTGTAAGCACCACGTGTTTTCTTTTCTTTCTGTGTTCTCTGTATGTGTGCATGTACAGCATATTTATCTATGTGGGTGTGTTCTCATGTACAGATGTGTCAGGTTGGTTGGAGACACCACTCTGCTAACTGGCCCCTTTCTTTTAAAAGCACCCCTTTTTCTGGTATTCATCTTAGAACTCTTTATTTGTTATGCCTTCAAATTTACTATTTTTTTTAATGCAACCTTAAATCTGCCTTCAGTCTCGTTCTTAATATCCTCTATCTTCATCATTACAGTTCTTATCTCCAGACTCACCTTGGGTGTTTTTATGTCTCATATGCGTGTGGAATATAGCTGTAACTGTTTAGTGTCCTCCCTGGCTGACTCCACTTCCCTGTGATATCTGTGCTGGTGTCCTCTGACTGTAGTATCTTTTTACTGCTTGTATTTTTCTCATTTGCTTTCGTATTGATGTTTTATTCAATTATATACCTTGTAATTTTTTGTTCTTGTTGTTTTGTTTTTCAAGACAGTTTCCCTGTCTTGTAAAGAGTTTGGCTGTCCTGTAACTCACTCTGCAGACAGGGATGGTCTTGAACAGAGATCTGCCTGCCTCTGCCTTCCTAGTACTTGGATTAAAGGCATACACTGCTACTGCCTGGCATTCTTTGTAATTTTTACCTTCTGTGCTGGCGAACATTTTTATATTTACATCATCTAGAGATTTGTTTGAAAGTGAAGTTAGGTCACTTGAAAGTAGTTTGATTTTTTTTTTTTTTAAGTCTGGTTCTTGTAATTTGTTAAAATCAGATGTCATTAGAAAAGAGACATGAAGAAAACATAGAAGGAGTCCTTAATGTTTCCATGTGTTAGAACAACAGCAACAACAACAAAAACATCACTTTGTAAGAAATTCAAAACATTTGCAGCAATTCGAGTTGATTTCAGTAAGTACAAAAATTGCTTAATGATATAAGCATGTATCTACAAGTTCCTGCAGGATCTATACCATCTTTAGAAAAAGCCACCACCTTTGTAAATGCTTGGGCTTAGTGGCATTTGAGTTGTGAAATTTGTCTGAGACTGATTCTCCAACCAGGGACCATGCATGGTTATAATCTAGAACCCCGGCTTGGATGTAGCCCATGGCAGCTCAGTATCCAAGTGGCTTCCCTAGTAAGGGGAACAAGGACTGTCTCTGGTATGAACTCCTTGACATCCCCAACCCCCCACCCCCATGGGAGGAGCAGCCTAGCTAGGCACAGAGGAGGACATTGCAGCCAGTCCTGGTGAGACCTGATAAGCTAGGGTCAGATGGAAGGGGAGGAGGACCTCCCCTATCAGTGGATTTAGAGAGGGGCAGGGAGCAGATGAGGGAGGAAGGGTAGAATTGGGGACTAAGAGCACAACTTTTTGAATTGTTGCCTAAGTATACAGTTTCCTCAGTTTACCAATTGACAGACAACCAAGGTACCTAAAAACAAGTCTTCGTGAAAGGACAACGTTAGTCAGTGTTGTATTGTTGTGAAGAAACACATGACCTAGGCAAATGTTTTCTTTTCCAAAAGGAAACGTTTAATTGGGAGCTTGCTAACATTTTCCATTATCCTCATGGCAGGGATCATGGCAACATGCATAGCACTGGGGGCAGTAGCTAAGGAGTCACAACCTGATCCAGAAGCAGAGAGAGTAAGAGAAGACAGAGAATGAAATATCTGTCCGTCTGTCTGTCAATATATCTATTTACTTAGCCTCAAAGCCCACCTACTCACTTCCTCCAGCAGGTCCACACCTACCCCAACATAACCACACACACTCCAACAAGGCCACACCTCTTTTTCTTTTCAATTTATTCGTTTATTCTACCATATATTACATCCAGACCTCAGTCTCCTCTCTCTTCTGTCCTCTCAGTTCCACCCTCTCACCTCTCCTTTTTCTTGAATTCACTCCTACATTTCCTTTCAGAAAAGATCAGGCCTTCTAGGGATATTAACCAGACATGGCATATCAGGTTGTGATAAGACGAGGCGCCTCCCCTCATATTAAGGCTAAAATAGACAACCCAGTAGGAAGAAAAGGGTCCCCCAAATCAGGCAAAAGGGTCAGAGACAACCACCTTCCTCTGCTCCTATGGCTAGGGGTTCTGCAGGAAGACCAAGCTGTACAACGGTGAGATTTATACAGAGAAAGTGCACACCTCTTGATCCTTCTCAAATAGCTCTGCTCCCGGCTGACTAACCATTCAAGTATAGAGGCCTATGGAGGCCATTCTTCTTCAAAGCACCACAAGAACACAGCGTACTTTATTGTTTTAAATGCTTCCTTCAGGAGTTCTGCCTACTGGGTGCAGCTCTTTTCTTTACATGGGTTTCAGCTCTTTCTGCTTGATGCGCTTATCTTTCCCTCTCCCCTTCTTACCTTCCTCCTTCCTCCCCCACACATACTTTTTCCTTTTCTGTGGCGTTGAATTTATATCATCATATTGACATTGCCTCTTTTATAAAATTCATAAACAATGCTTTGCTTTTCCTCTAAGATCAGAAACCGAACAAGCTTTATGTCTATTTTTTTTTTAATTCACAAAGGTTTCAAGTTTTAACTTTATCTCTTTAAATATTGGCCACATCTCAGTGTTTTCGGGATTCCTTAGAAATACTCTGTCACTTGGTAAACATATTTCACAGCCCTTGTAATTTGTTCCATTTGAATTTGTTCTTAGGTATCCATTCACATTCTCTCTCTCTCTTTAATTTTCTTTTTTTAAATTTTTAAATAATTTTATACATTCATTTGTATCCCAGCTGTAGCCCACTCCCTCTTTTCCTCCCATTCCTCCCCTCCCTCCCTCATCTCCTCCCTGCCCCCTTCCGAGTCCACTGAGAGGGGTTGTCCTCCTCTCCTTCCTTCTGGCCCCAGCTTATCAGGTATCTTCAGGATGGTTGCAATGTCCTTACCTGTGGCCTAGCAAGGCTGCTCCTCCCTCAGGGGAGAGGGGAAGCTCATGAGTTCATGTCAGAAACAGTTCCTGTCCCTCTTACTAGGGAACCCACTTGGATACTGAGCTACCATGGGCTATGTCTGAGCAGGGATTGTAGGTTATATCCATGCATGGTCCTTGGTTGGATAAACAGTCTCATAGAAGACCCCTGTGCTCAGATATATTTGGACCTTGTGAGGCTCCCTGTCCCCTCTAGGATATACTAATTCCTCCTTCCTTCATATGATTCCATACATCCTGATGAAGGCTTGGTTATGGGTTGCAGCATCTGCTTTGATACACTGCTAAGTAGAGTCTTTCAGAGGCCCTCTACGGTAGGCTACTGTCCTGTTAGTTGTTTTCTCCTATTTCCAATGTCCATCCCCTTTGTCCTTCTAGATGGGGATTGATCATCTTACCCCTGGTCCTCTTTCTTGTTTATCTTCTTTAGGTGTACACATTTTAGTTCCATTCACATTTTCATGGTGTTGCATTGTGTTCTTGGTCACCATGTATCGCCATATTTGCAATACCTCAAAGTTCAGTGATAGGTGTCTCTTACTCTCTCTTCTAATAAATTACTTATGTTACCACCTTTCCTTTATTATTTTCTAGCTGTAATTATATTTTTCATAGGTATTTAAATGATCTTTATTTGCATTTATTTATTGCCTATTTTACATATGTATTTTATCACTTTGATGCCTGAGAAATGAAGTAAGTATATTTTCACAGTATTTGGCTCTTTAATGTCAACTATTTTATTTAAAGTTGTTTTTGTTTTTATTCTTTGATAGTTTTATATGCATATAATGAATCTTAGTTGTTTTTACCACTTGCAACTATTTTAAAATGAGAATAATTGAAATACAGTAATGAGTGTTGTTGTTTTTTTTTTACAGTTAACTAATTTAGTTTTTATTCACGTTACATCCTGGTTGTAGCCCTATCCCTTCTTTTCTATTCCTATCCTCCCTCCCTTCCCCTTCCTTCCTTGCCTCTTCCTCTTCCCATCCATCAAGTTGCATCAATACTGAACACTTTTAATAATGCAAGATAAGTAGAAGTCTTAATAGTGCAAATAAGCAGAAGGGTTTTAAAGTTTCTGATGTTGCCAACCCAGACATTGCTTACATGGCAGATATTTATCTCCGATGCTGGAAATTCAAATTGCATTCTGGTGGGTTATTTGGAAATTTAAGCTATTTTTCAAGTTCCACACTGAACTATGAAGTATACCATAAAATGTTTATGCTATAATAGTTTAAACCTGGGTCATATGTTAAAAGATATAGTTCAGCTGAACAGCCACTTAGTTTAAAGGCTGCCACAGACACAGCACATCTCTTGCTATAATACGTTAAGGTACAAAACTCATAAATTTCAGGGCTGCTATAGGAAAAACAATTTACTTCTTTTATTCCCCTGGTAATAAAATTAAAATCTTTGACCTAAATAAGTGGGTGTGGGTTTCTGTTACCATGCCCACTTATAAGCACTATGACCAGAAATGACTGAGGGGAAAAAAGGACTTATTTTGGCTTAGGCTTTATAGCCTATCATTTAAGGAAGCTGGGACAGGAACTCAAGGCAGGAACCTGGAGGCAGGAGCTGAAGCAGAGATGGTGGAGCTTGCTCTCTGTGGCTCGCTCAGATTGCTTTCTCATCCCACTCAGGAACATGTGCACAGGGGTGACACTGCCCCCAGTGGGTGGGCCCTCCCATGTCAGTTATAACAAAGACACTTTGTCTTTGTTATAACCCCCTCTCTGCACTGCACTCTCCAACCACCCTCCTATTACCAGTCTTTTTACTCTTCCCAAATAGTCCTCCCTTATGTTATAATGACATTCACAGTGCATTGCTCTACCTTAGCACCCGCTCTCTTTACAACTCATCTTACTTCCTCATAACATTATTATATTTTTATCTCATATTAAATATGTGACTATAAATACATACACACACATATAAACTTAAATATAGCTTTTGCATAGGAGGGAAATTGTGATGCTTGTATTTGAGTCTTATTTGACCTATCATAGCTATGTGTCCACTCTATCCATTTTGCTACAAATGACATAATTTCATTTTTTCTTTACAGATGAGTAAAAGTTCTCCATGTGTTTGCCATCTATTTTCTTCTGTCGTTCATTTATGGATGGCATCCAGGCTGGTTTCATGTCTCAGCTATTGTGAACACTATAGCCTCAAGTATGGTGAGTACACATTTCTGGGATATGCTGCCATAGAGCTCCTTAGCTATCCTGGAGTGACACAGCTGGATCTCCAGAAAGCAAATGTCAGGTAGGGGGATTAGGAGTATTGGGGAGGAATTAGGGTAGGAAAAAAAACATAATCAAAATAAACAATAAATAAAAGACATTCAAATTTAAGGATATTTTAAAAAGGAAGCAAATGATTCCCTCTCCTTCATTCCACAACAAGTCCACAGAATAATGCTCCACCCTCTTGCTCCATCTCCCCCTATATCCTATATAAATAAAGTATGGCTGCCTGCAATAACGGTTTCATCTGGAAACAAGTAGAACAAGATTCAGAAAATGTGAGATTTGAACCTAGCTACACTGCTTGTGAACCATGTCACGTGTACTTATGTGATGTGTGTGTTTTGCCTGCAAGAATTATGCATCCTACATGAATACCTGGTGCTCACAGGAGCCAGAAGAGGGCATTGGATCCCCTGGAACTGTGATTACAGGTAAGACTCCACATGTGTCCTGGGAACTACATTTGTAGGAGTCTTCTGCAAAAGCAGCGACTGCACTTAACCGATGACCTACTCGCCTCGCCCCCTGGGAGTTAACGTATTTATCAAGTTTCTCTAGCAACATCTTCCTTCCTAGGATGCTGGTGACAGCTAAGTTAAAATAGGAAGCACAATGATAAAGCGCTGCAGATACGGAGCCCCCTGGTGCTGCTCAAATGCTCCCCCCAACCCCCGGGTGCTGTGTGTGGAGTCGTAGGCAACCTCCTCCAGCTTCTCCGAAAACAGCCTGTGGCTACACTGACAGGCACGTGTAAGTGAGTGATTTCTTATTCAAAAGAAAATATGGAGACTCTTTCCCCCAAGTGAACCCTCTTAAGGAGAGTGAAAAAGAACAGAGGCATATGTATTTGCAGTAGCATTCTTAACTCCTAGACTCTTCCAGGGTGAGAATGTTTCTGAGAGGACAGAAAATTCAAAAGGGAGAGAAGTGATGGGAAAAAAAAATTGCAGTTTCGATACCATAAAGATAGCATTTTGTAATTCAACCTTGGACCCAGGTTTTTTACTTTTGAATGAATCAGTTGGCTAAGAAGGTTTTGATCCCCAAACGTGGCAAGAGGCCAGCTGGCAATTCTCAGGGCTAAAAGCTGAGATGTCCCTCATCTTCAATAAGAAACACACATCTCAAATAAAGAAGGCTGGGGCCGATCATGCCAGTCTTCCGGCAGTTTCTTTTAAATATATTACAGGCCTACGACATAAAAACTCGGACCTATGGAAGGAACTGTGATCGCATGCTGTGTTCACAGTACTGTGGATGTTTTGACTTCACTTTTTTTTTTTTTGCTCATTTGTTTGCTTGCTTTTTTTTTTTTTTTCTTAATCATAACTGATGTGGTCTCAACATATCAGGAGTACATGGGACCAACTCTTCAAAATGAAACTTGCTGTTTCAAAACCATGACACGACCTCCACAGGCATTTGAACCTAGGAGGGTCAAGGGTAGGTGATGAGAAATCGGACTGTGCAGAGCTTTTCTCATCTGTGGGCTCTGCACTTGTGCATTTAACTACCTTGCAAATCAAGAGCATTTGAGGAAAAATGCATCTCTACTGTATACATAAAGCTTTTTTTTTTCCCTCGGGGTTTTATTTGCTTAAATAATGCAATGTAATGACTATGCATAGACTCCATTTTTTACCAGACACCACAAGAAAGCTCAGTATCACTTAAGGATACAGGGGACTGTGCATGGTTTATGTGCAAACACTGTGCCTCTTTATGCGAAGAACTTGAGCATCTGTGAGTTTTGGTATGCTGCGGGTGGGGTACCGTAGAACCATTCCACGAGTTTTGAGAGATGAACGCACTCGAGTATAATTAGAAAAACCTGGGATCGTTACACTCATCATTAACTAATTTAGCTGATTTCCTTAATGTTTCAACATCATTTTTACAACATCAGGATATTAACTTATTGAATGTCACGTTTTAGGTTTTGTAAGGAATGTGCCAAAGTGACTCAAGCTAGTGAAGAGTGGTGCCCAGTTTCTAATTCTGCAATGAGCACTCATGTTGTTGATCAGACTCTGCAGGTAGCCACTGTCTGCCTTCGAGGGGCCCGGAATGGTGTGCTAACAGATGAAATGCGATTATCTCTGTGCATAGTAGAGTCTGATTTGGAACAAGACTTTAGGTCTAATATAAAGATCCGTCAAATCAATCATCCAGCTAAGCTTCTGTGGCCCCAAACTCCTAATTTAAAAATGTTGATAAATGAAGTAGCTCTTTAGTTAATAAATGAAGTATCTCTTTCGTTGTCCTTCGTCAGCAACATTCATTTTAATGGAAAGTGAGTTTACAGGGTTACATGATTGAACTACTGAGCCACGTCAGTGTTGGCAAATGATGGGCTAAATTATTGATGTTACACACTAATGAATTCTGATGAGAAATAAAACACAGACATTACGTTTCAAGTGGTTCATAATTATTTTTGTACTTTAAAAGCAATTTTATTCTTTTTCCAAATCATACGGGTTCTGTAAAACAAAAACACAGTTAGTGATTAAACTGAAATTATTGAGTTTGTGGCAAAAAAAAAAAAAGCCTCGCTCTTGCAAGTTTTCATTCTGGGAGGATAATGTTGTTCGCACTGGGTTTCTGGTTTCCCATATGCTTCTGGGAAAAGATAATTAAATGAAATGTCTAAAATTTGAAACCAGTGCCTTTAAAGAAGATAATCTGCTCTGGTGACATTCCAGTAGATGTGTTCATGCTCGCGTTTACTGTAGCTGAGCTGGACCACGGCATTCATTTGGCTGGTGAGGAGCGCACGGAGGGCTTTCCATGAACTAGCTTGGTTTGGGAAAAGGTTATCTTCAAATACATGATGTGGAAGGAAGCGCACGTTGTGAAACAGTGGATGTCTAAAGGGTAGCACCAGAAAGTAATGTCTGAAGCAGGTCCATATCTCTCTAAGGAACGGAGTCTATAGGATGGTCTTCGGTATTTCCTTTTGACATAACTGTCTCAACCCGAGATCTTAACTGTGGAAGCCCATGGCAATTCTTTCTTTTCTCCTAAGGGTTGACTTAGAGTAGAATGACTCAAACAGGAACTCAATTTGAAGAGACCAAAGGCCTTCTTTTAATTAAGAGGGATTAGGCATAGAAATAAGTGTGCCCAGCTTAAGAACTCACCAGTCAACTGTTGGTCGTGAATCTTTGCACAGGCATGTCTACCCTCTGTACCCTCTGAACTTCGATTTTTTTTTCCCTACCATGGGACTGCAGGATCTCTTCTGCCAGAAAGGGCTGTTAAAATTGGCAGAACAATGCATCTGAAACCTGCTATGCAAATGTAAGGTAGATTGATTTTTTTGTTTGCCTGGACTCCACTTTCTGTTAAGGAGATCCTAAGAATTAGTTTGGGAAGATAGTCTTTTTAAAAGGGTTGCCATTATAAATGTCTTTTTCTAGTGGTAATGCATGCATAATTCTTTAAAAAGATTAAAAACAAAGAGCATTGACAGCCAAGTTGAGCGATTTGCCATAGGGTATCAATTTGCTCCTGCACGAGGTCACTCCTTTGATTGAACACCATCAAGCTTCCTTTTAGTTGAGCATTAATTCCTTTATGTACAACTAAGGCATGAGCTACATTGGCTAAATGATTGTTCAGGGTCTGAGCAGTCTGCCCAGTATGACTCATGGCTAATGCCCCGGTGGTAGCTCCAACAGCCGCCAATGAGATGGTAGTAACAATGGTGGCTGTAGTTCCAAGATCCCTTTTCTGTCTGAAGAGAGTCATAGCGTGAGGGGCATCAACGGGCACAGGCACGCAGTGAGGCATGCGAGTAACCAGGGCATACCTAAATTTACTAGCATTCTAGCTCTTTGGGTGGATGACACCTAAATGAACATCTGTACAAAGTCCCAATTTATTTCTAATATCAGAGATCAGACCTCTACTCTTGCCTGATGCGTCTAAAACAAAAAGGGGGAACTGTAGAGAGCTGCAGAATGCTATGCCTTAAAGATGGAGCTGGTTTCCGCCTTCCACCTTCCCGATGGTGAGTGCTCTCTGTCACGAACAACTCCACATTTGGCTAAGGCTGAGGATCTGGCTTGCTTCCATGTATGTGGACCTATCTGCATTGCCCACGTGGCATGCTTGGGTTGGCTACCCAGAGGCTATTTAAGCTGTGGGCTGGCTTTCCCCAGGGTCCGAGGATTGTTCAAGGTTCCTGAATAAACTGCATTAAAAAAAAAAAAAAAAAAACAAAGCAAAACTCTTTCCATCCTGTGGGTTAGGGAGATATTCAGCTTTATGATACTTTGAGATGAGATGGAGAGAGATACAGAGAGAGAGAGAGAGAGAGAGGGAGAGAGAGAGAGAGAGAGAGAGAGAGAGAGAGAGAGAGAGAGAGAGTTTTCTTTATCTTCTCTGTAATATTCTATTTCCTTGTCAAGGTTTATGAGTCATTGTATTCATTGCCCTAATTTCTCTTTTATCAATGATCCCATGAACTACGTGGTTTTGTGTATACAAGGCTATTTCACTTGCCACTGTTCAAAGTTTTCTTTCTCTCGATTTTTCCATCTTAATCTTTTACTCTTTTTACTTGTTATCACGGCACTGCTCATTGTTTTAGAATATTTTTTGAATTTATTTATTTATTACAATCTTTTCATTTTTTTATCCCAGCTGTAGCCCCTTCCTCCTCCCCTCCTAATCCTGTCTTCCCTCCCTCTTCTCCTCCCATGTCCCTCTCCCAGTCCACTGATAGGGGAAATCCTCCTCCCTTCCCAGTGACTCTAGCTTATCAGGTCTCATGAGGACTGGCTGCACTGTCTTCCTCTGTGACCTAGTAAGGTTGCTCCCCCATTAGGGGGAGGTGATCAAAGAGCCAGCCACTAAGTTCATGCCAGAGACAGTCCCTGTTCCCATTAATAGGGAATCCACTTGGACACTGAGCTGCCATGGGCTACATCTGTGCAGGGGTTCTAGGTTTCTAAATTATCTCCATGAATGGTCCTTGTATGGAGTATCAGTCTTAGAAAAGATCACCTGTGTCCAGATTTTTTTTTTTTTCATCTCCTTGTGGAGCTCCTATCCCCTCAGGTCTTTCTATTTCCTCCTTCTTTCATAAGATTCTCTGCACTCTCCCAAAGTTTGGCTATGAGTCTCAGCCTCTGCTTTTGATACCCTGAAGGGTAGTGTCTTTCTGATACCTTCTGTGGTAGTCTCCTTCCCTGTTCCCTGTTTTCTCCCTCTTCTGATGTTCATCCTGTTTGCCTTTCTGAATGAGGATTGAGCATCTTACCCAGGGTCCTCCTTCTTGCTTAGCTTCTTTAGGTATACAGATTTTAGTATGTTTATCCTATATTGTATGTCTAATATCCACTTATCAGTGAGTATATACCATGTGCATCTTTCTGTTTCTGGGATAGCTAACTCAGGATGATCCTTACTAGTTCCCACCATTATCATGCAAACTTCATGATTTCCTTGTTTTTAATTGCTGAGTAGTATTCCATTGTGTAAATGTACCACAATTTCTGTATCCATTCCTCCATTGAGGGACATCTGGGTTGTTTCCAGATTCTGGCTATTACAAATAAAGCTGCCACAAACATGGTTGAACAAATGTCCTTGTTGTGTACTTGAGAATTTTTTAGATATACCTACGAGTGGTATAGCTGGATCTTGAGGTAGTGCTATTCATAATTTTCTGAGAAAGTGCCAGATTGATTTCCAGAGTGGTTGTATGAGTTTACATTCCACCAACAATGGAGGAGTGTTCCCCTTTCTTCACATCCTCTCTAGCATGTGTTGTCATTTGAGTTTTTGATGTTAGCCAAAAAGATGGAATCTCAGGTTTATTTTGATTTGCATTTCCCTGATGACTAAGCATGTTGAGCATTTTTTAAGCATTTCTCTGCCATTCTCTGTTTAGCTCTATATCCCATTTTTTTTCCATTGGGTTACTTGATTTTTTTTTTTTTTTTGTTTTTTTTTTCAATGCAGTTTATTCAGGAACCTTGAACAATCATCTGACCCTGGGGAAAGCCAGCCCACTTTAAATAGCCTCTGGGTAGCCAACCTCAGCATGCCACGTGGGCAATGCAGATAGGTCCACATACATGGAAGCAAGCCAGATCCTCAGCCTTAGCCAAATGTGGAGTTGTTCGTGACAGAGAGCACTGACCATCGGGAAGGTGGAAGGCAGAAACCAGCTCTATCTTTCAGGCGCGGCATTACACAGCTCTCCACAGTTCCCCCTTTTTGTTTTGGACGCATCAGGCAAGAGTAGAGGTCTGATCTCTGATATTAGAAATAAATTGGGAATTTGTACTGATGTTCATTTAGTACATCCACCCAAAGAGCATCAAGACCCGTCTGATACCTTTTTCTCAGAGGCGGGACCTGGGGCATCAACCCGCATGCAATCAGACATGCTCTTCTCTGAGTCCAAAGCAGCTGACCCTGAGTGCAGTGCTTAGCTTCGCATCCTGAGCATAACATTTTGGCTTTTTATGATAGCCAACCATGCTTGGGGAGACTGTCCTGCTTCAATGGCTGTAAAGGCCTGAATGGTCATGGCTGCATTACACTGTTGTGAGACTCTAATCTTGCATATATACCACAGGCAAACCAAGGTGACCAACACCAGAAGGCCTGCTAATGCTCCCATGCCCGCCCATTCCTTCAGATGATTCATGGCTGCAGCAATAGTCACTAGCATACAACATAAGAATTTTCCCTGTGCTGCAAATCTGTCTAAACAATTGTCTAGCTATATTTTAGGTAATTGGACTGGAGAATTTGATACTAGGATGGAGCAGCTGAGAGTATCCATTGTCACGGTAAATTCTACCAGAGTAGACTCAGGACTAGCCACAGGATTTGCTGTTTTTTAACTTCTTGAGTTCTTTATATATTCTGGATATTAGCCCTCTGTCAGAAATAGGGTTGGTGAAGATCCTTTCCCAGTCTGTAGGCTGTCATTTTTGTTTTGATGACAGTGTCCTTTGTTTTACAGAAGCTTTTCAGGTTCATGAAGTCCCATTTATCGATTGTTGATCTTAGAGCCTGTGCTGTTGGTGTTCTGTTCAAGAAGTTGTCTCCTGTGCCAATGAACAGGCTCTTCCCCACTTTTTCTTCTAACAGATTAGTGTGTCTGGTTTTATGTTGAGGTCTTTGATCCACTTGGACTTTTTGTGCAGGGTGATAAGTATGGATCTATTTGCATTTTTCTACATGTAGATATCCAGTTAGACTGGCACCATTTGTTGAAGATGCTGTCTTTTTTTTCCATTTTATGGTTTCCCAGAAATAAACCCACATACTTATGGACACCTGATTTTTGACAAAGATGGCAAAACCATACAGTGGGGAAAAAAAGATTGCTTCTTGTTTTAGAATCTTGATACTTCTGAATGAAAAATTGTGTGTCTCGGTTAATCTCACATCAAAGCAGCATCTTTGTGTAGTGATGATGCTAAGTTGTATGAAGAATACCTACTGGATATGCTCCATTAGTCACTAATTTTCGAACTCAAAGTTCTGCCTTTGAAGAACTCATCTCGCCCACGCCAGTGACATGGCTCCTCCACTTGAATAATGGGATGCTGACATAACAGCGAATTAGACAACCTAAAATGCTGTTTCCTTTGTTGCTGTTCAGTACAAACCTAAGGCATCCAATTTATAGCTTTCTAATAAAAGCAATAAGAAATTTATTATTTTATTTCAAAGTAAGAATATGTGTGTGCTTAGTGAGTTATTTTACAGGGTAAGGGGAACAGAATTTAATTCATAGGATTTGGCATTGATTGGTTCTTTATTAACCTTCTGATATATTATATTATTGGTATGTCTGTGAAATCAATGTATTTTCATCCTAGATATCAACACTGGAATGACACCATTGCTTCATCTATCTTCAAATGGGAGATGCAGATCTATCATCATTACCCACAGGTATTCTAAATGTCAGAATAATTCTGATATTTGCAGAGATGATAGAATCAGAAGTCCAATGGTAAGAGTGGTTAACTAAAACCTAAAAATAGTGCCATGAAGGAGTTGGGGGAGAATGAAAGCCCTCTGAGATGGAATAGGAAATAAGAATATGTTGTTTAAGGGGCTGAAGGGGAACTTGAGTAAATTGAATGGGAAAATTTTAAGATGAGAGTCAGCATACAAAGGATAAAATAGGCTGGGTTACATTAGCAATCAAGAGCTTAATTTCCTTGTGTACCCAGGATATTCCTGAGACCTCTCCTGAGCTCTCAATGCTGGCTGCTAAATTAGGTATTAATTAAGCAATAGAGATATTCCTTAAGGGGGACCCACTGGTAACATGGCCTTGATCATTCTCCTAGCCTCATTTTGTTCTTTTCTTTCCCGAAGCCCTGTGCTCTGCTCATAAGGTTTTCAAATCTACCCTAGGAAAACCAGTGGCTTTACGCAGTATGAATTTCAAGTTTCACCATATAAGGCTAATCTTACATGAACTATCTCAATTCTTTTCAAAAATATTGTCTGATATTATTTGATTTCTCTTGTAATTAATTTTCAGAAGTGACTTGCATTTAGAGATTTTCCCTTCAAATGTTTTCTAAGTGTTTATTTTTAATGTTTCTATTGTGGCAAAACAAAACAAAAAACGTGTCCATTACTATCCTAATCATTCAAAGTGTTTCAAGAGTTGTTTTATGACTGAGTACATGGTCTGTGCTTGGAAGTGTTCCATGTGCACTCTAGCTCGGTACATTTCCAGGTTGTCTTTGGGTGGACTATTTTCCACATCTGTTCAGTCCAGTTAGTTGATGGAGTCCTTTAAATCTTCTACAGTTTCATTTTTTTTTTTAATTTTCATATTCTGTCTATTACAGAGAGGCAAGCATTAGGACATTACACTATAAATTATATCCTTTTATTTCTACTTTAAGCTTTCTCAGTATGTGAACTATATAGTTTGAAACCTTCTTTTTAGCTGTATCCACATTCAGGATTTTGCTATTGGTACTTTTGCTGTATGTCTCTTGATTTTGGGTATGGAGGTTACAATGTAACTCAGTATGCCTCACTGAGTTTCTGTCACAATAACGTCATACTGTTTCACATTAAATTTAAATTTAGTCTACAACACTTGTACTTCTCCTCTCATCCTGCCATTTTTGTTGCATTTATAGATTGATGCTGTGAATCCTGAACCACAGTGGTAGCTTTGGTAGTTAAATTTGTCTTTTAAATGAGTTTAAAGGTAAAGGTGTTTGTTTGCTCATTTGCTTGCTATGTCTGACCCCTCCCCTTCCTTTAGGTTTAGATATGTTTCCTTCCCATATTTTTGGTTGTTTTAAAAATTATTTATTGAGGTTTGCCCTACTTTTAGACAACTTTAGCAGGAAATGTGCATATTATTTGGAGAGAGATGTATACTTCTGTAACTTTAGGATTTCATAATTGCTGGTAAGAATCATTCACTTAAACATTTCTGAGAATTGTAGAAATTATATAAAAAAATCTGTCATATGCAGGTCGTTTGAGGATCCATCTCTTTAGATTTTTGAGCACAGAACATTGACAGACAACATGACCATCTTTTCTTTCTTATATCAGTTTTTGAAGAATGCTTTCTGTTAGAAAGCTTTGAGATGGCTGCTCTTGCCTTCTCTTTGTTCGTCTAGCTTGTTGGAGATCCTCTCATGTCGTCTGGCCCTCATTGCTTTTGACACAGTATTAAAATTAGTTTTGAATTTTGTGTCCTGTGGAATTGCTTCTATGACTGTTCCTTTTATCTTTAGCTTCCAGGAGTTGATTATAATATAAATGAATGTGAGCTTTATGTATATATCTTTTGAAGGGGGAGGGCTTTTTAAATTAATGTGATCTACAATTAATATTTTAACTCAATGGCCACATCAAGTTTTATACATTTTAATGATTTAAGTGTCCACCCTGTAGTAGATTATGAATTGAGGTGTATTACTACTTCAAAGAATGATACCTAAGAAGCAAAGGCTATGATTTTACTACTTGGTTTGAGAAATGAGATGGCCTGAATAATTTACTGAATA
Source organism: Meriones unguiculatus (assembly GCF_030254825.1). Classification (NCBI taxonomy): domain Eukaryota; kingdom Metazoa; phylum Chordata; class Mammalia; order Rodentia; family Muridae; genus Meriones; species Meriones unguiculatus. The sequence goes on along the minus strand of NC_083350.1, from coordinate 65,525,944 downwards.
CTGAATGCATATAGTATTTTTCCAGAATGCCAAACTTAAATAGCCTTGTTGATGACTTAATCTCTTATTTCTCACTGTCTTCCTCTGACGTAAAGAAATCTTAATAACACACATGCAAAAACAATTGCCAGTACATTGTAGTTATAATTATAAGCAAAATTCCAATGGCCAAAATACCTGAATTTAACATCTACGCCTACTATTAGATACTGATTCTGGACAACATGCTTTACCTATCTATTTTGGTTTGGTTTCCTTTTACATAAAATAGGCTTAAAATGACAATATGCCATAGAATACTTTGAGAATTATATTAATTAATGTGCAAAAGTACTGAGAACAGTGAAACATTATAAAGACTACAAAACACTTTTTTGTGTGTTTCTCTGCCATTTGCTATTCCTCTGTTTAGAATTCTGTTTAGCTCTGTAGCCTACTTATTAACTGGATTATTTAGTTTGTTTGTGCTTAATTTATTGTTTAACAATTTCATTTATATATTTATTTTTTACAATTTATTCACTTTGTATCCCTGCTACAGCTTCCTCCCTTGTCTCCTTTCAGCCCCAATCACCCTCCCTCTTCTCCCCCTTCCCCTTTCCCCAGTCCCCTAATAGGGGAAGACCTCCTCCTCTTCTATTTGACCATAGCTTATCAGGTCTTCTTAAGTCTGGCTGCATCATCTTCTTCTGCGGCCTGACATAAACACTTTTTTTTTTAAAAATAACAAATAAGTTTCAACTCTGCAACTCTAGCCCCAAGTCCCTTGTGTTTGAATACACTCACTTTCCTTTTTCCCATATTTCCATCACTTTTGTATTCATCTACTCCTAGAAGCTTTGCCCAAGTACCACTTTAGAAAACGATATTCTTCTTAATTCAAACTGAAGTAGTTCTCTCTGCTTTGTAGCCAACTATAACATTTATTGCCTGCATCTGATTACTCTTACCCTTGTACTTAATTATTCTGCGATATTTTCTTGGAGCTGTTCCTTTCAATATTCAAGATATAGTTTAGGAATTATTCTTTTCAAGAAACCTTCCTTCCATTCTCAGATTGAATTAATCTTGCCTTTAGTTTTACTTATACAGTGGGATGTGCCTGCCTTTTCTGTGAGGTCATGAGCTCTTTGAGGATGGATGTTGTGTCCCTGAGCATACCAAAATGCATTTCAAAAAGCAGACCCTAAGTAATGCATTGGGATGGACTTATAGTTCTCAGTTTAGCTGCAGATGCCTGAAGATCAAGGACCACAGTCTTAAATGGATCACATGTACATTCAGTAAGTAGGATGTCAGTTTAGTGCTTGGGTATGTTATGGTAATTCACTCAGCAGTATCAATCAAAATAAAATTCTAGAGGCATAATTTTACCAGGGAAGGATAATGAGATAATAAGTCCTAAAGGTAGGAGTATGAAGAAATGAGCTAAAATTCCTTTCAGACACCATTTTCTGAATCTGAAATGATTTTTCGGCAACAGGCAATTGTTTGTTAGTAATAATCAGTTTGTGATGAGAACAGAATGCTGATTTTACAGCTAAAGAATGATATTTGGCGATAGTGTAACTCGATAATTTTACTGTTTTAACTAAGAACATTTGTTTAATTCTTTCTGTTTATATGCTTACGCATACTCTAAAAGCTGTAGCAGGAGTCAAAGGAATTGAACTCAGCCAAGCATTTCTTTCATTACATTATATGACCAGGAGTGTTGTGTTAACCTAGATGGAGTTTTTTGAATTCCCAGGAGTTTGAAGTGCTGTGTAAAACTTGAAGCTGAAAATAATAATTAATTAATTAATTAATCCACAGCACTGGCTGATGGAACCCATGGCGTCACCTAAGACAGATAAGCTGTCTATTCCGAATTATACCACAAGCCTTTGGTTTGTAAGCTGGGGATGTGAAAACATTGTAAAATATAAATAGGTTCGTGTCTAGTTTATTTTGGAAAATTTCTGGCAAGAATTAGTTGCATATTCAGAATTACCTTATAGCAGTATTACTATAACACAAAAAGATTGGAGGGGGTCTGAGTTACAGTAGGAAGTTGCTTACTTACAGGTGACTTACAGGGTTGTCATATACGTCATTGACCTTGGGAGACATACCTGGTTTTTGTTTACGCATGCAGGTGTGTGCACAAAGGCCTTCAGAAGGCACCTTGCAAATTGTCCTTCAGTACTTTGCATCCCCTTCCCCTTTTCATTTTAATCACAAAATGTCACATTGACCTGGGAGTTTCTAATGTGTGTCTCTGTCTTTCCAACTCTGGGACTACAAGTGTGGCCTGACACCCCACCCGACACCCCACCCCCACCCCCCCACCGTGGAGCCTTGGGACGGAACTCTGGTCTGTCTGCACGCTTGTATGGGAAGCACTTTACTGAGTCATCTCACCAGCCCAGGTCCTGATGGTAGTAACCTAGCAACCAATCCACAGCCTCACACCTAAGCAAAATCTCAAACCCCGTTATTCAGAGCAATTGCCGGAGTTCTCAGTTCCACTTAGAGAAGGAGATTTAAAGTAATGCTTATATTTGAGATATTTATGTACATAAATTCTAATGGGAAAACTTTACAGTCCAAGGAGACACAGGCCTCATCGCCGGACTGTGAGAGGGCTGAGTCACTTGTCTGCGGGGGCAGGAAGCAGAGTGATGAGCGGGGGCGCTCAGCTCACTTCCCCTTTCTGTCCAGCACAGACCAAGCCTGTGCAATGGCTCAGCACACCTTAGGGTGGACGTACTCATGTAATTAACCTAATCTAGAAATCCCTTCACCTCCGTGTCCAGAGGTTTTTTGTTTTTTCCTTACAGTGGTTTTAATCCCATCAGGCCAACAAAGGAGATTAACCACCACAGCTTTACATATTTTGCCAAACATTTACTAACATATCCCCTCTCGTGCTGATGGTGTGGTCATTTCCATTACGTCCATATTGTTTTTAACCATCAACACACAGTAGACTTATGGACAAACTCAGAACACACTGTTAAGGTTGAAAACTGAAGGCATTGCTCTAATACAAAATTGAAATTGAAGGATACACAGATTAAATGTGGATAACAGAAAAATGAAGTTTTTGATAAACTATGAAAGTTTACTTCTCTGAACTTTTATCATGTTCAATCCACAAGTGATGGGATTACTTGTAAATATCTTTTAAAAAATGTGAAGGTGTTAAGAATAAAAAAAGAGTATTGTTTACTCTTTAGTCATGTTTTTAATTCAAGTTTTTTTTTTTCTTATTGGCCATTTGCTTCACTTATGCCATTGAGAAATGTCTTTTGAAATTTTCTCAATTTCCTATTGGGTTATATATTTTATGCTGGTTTAAATGAATACTCCTAACTGCTAAGCCATCCATCTCTCAAGCTCCATCATATGTATTTTAACAGATATATTTTTTTGAATTACTCTATGACTCTCACTACTACAGGTTCAGTTTCCAGTACACTCCCGTGGAAGCCAAGAACTGTCTATAATTCCGGATGTATATGTACAAAACAAGTAACTCAAATATGTGTGATACATTAGTCCATGCTTTTTGTACTTTATAGAGTAGGTATTCTTTATCCTATAAAAATACGTTGTTTTCTATGTTTGGGGAATTTACATCTCAGCCAGCAAGTGAGCAGTTTATATTTGAATTTCCAAACACATGTGAGGTTTCTCCCAAGTTCTCGGGATCATTGCTTATTTGTAAATGAAGTTTACATAGGATACATTCATATGATATTGACCATGACGGCTCTATACATAAAAGTCAGAGATTATGTAATTATATTTATGATTTGAATGTTTAATGAAACACACTTACCAATTATTCTATCACGCTTTACAATTCTTTTTGCATCAATGGATTCTTTAGTTTAATGAATGTAGCCTTTTGATTTGTTTTGCTACAGAGTGTTATAAATTTTCAATGTCAATCCAAGAACACATTTGTTTTTCTTATAACATGTCAAATTTACTCTTGAGGATTTATTTATAATCACCTCAAGCTTCACTGAGAAATCTTGTTTGGATTTGAGAAGGATCTTCTTAAACTTATGAACTTTTAAAATTTGACGTTTTAAAAAATTGACATCTTTTCAACATAATCCTATGAAAAGTACATATATTTGCTTATTTAAATCTTTTCAGTGTTACTCAATGGCTCTGAAAGGATTGAGCTGTCATCTTCTTTGCTTACTCTTAGGAGCTTTGTATTTCAGGTTGACATGCTAAATAACTGTCTTATTTCAATGCTTCCTAGTGGATAAATGGCTCAACAGTTAAGAGCACTGGCTGCTCTTGCAGAATACCCAGGTTGAGTTTGCAGCACCCACAGGATGGCTCACAGCCATCTGAAACGCCAGTTCCAGTGAATCTGATGTTTTTCCTGACTTCTACAGGCACCAGATACATATGTTGATATTCTGATATACATGATATACATGAAAGCAAAACACTCACACATGAAATAAGAAGATATAAATCTTTAAACATCCTAATGCTTATTCTTTCTCTTAGTAAAAGAAATATCATAATAACAATAATGATAGTTTTGACATTTTCTTGTACAGTGTCTCTGCCTCATTTATTATTTTATAAAATGTATGAGATAGAGGGAGTTTTGTTATATGTTATTTTTTGCTTATTATTATAGAACATTGTTGCTCTTAACAATTATTGCTTATTGTATATCGAGTAAAAACAGTCACTACTTTTGATTATTATTTATATTAAATCACATGGATATATTTTCTTTTTTTTTTCTTTTTTGTTTTCGAGACAGGGTTTCTCTTTGTAGCCTGGACTTGCTTTGTAGACCAAGCTGTCCTCAAACTCACAGAGATCTGCCTGCCTCTGTTTCCACAAGTGATGGGATTACAGGCATGTGCCACTGGGCCTGGCTACATGGATATGTTTTTTAAAGTTGAATCTTTGCATTTTGATACAGTCTTTTTTTTTGGAAGAAGCAATGTTAGTATTCTTTATTGATAATAACAGTAACTTCATCACTGAGCGCTTTCCATGTGTCAGTAGCTGTTTTGTTTTACAAGGGTTAACTGATAATCCTTTAAATATATGTGTGTGTGTGTATATATACATATATATATACATATAATTATCTCATCCATTACATTCCCAACTGCAATTTATTCTCCCTCCAGTCTTCCCTGCCCTTCTTTATCCCTTACCCCCACTCACTACCTTCTGTTTTCCTTCAGAAAAGCTCAGGCCTCCCAGAGTAATCAACCAAACATGGCATACCAAGTTACAATAAGGCTAGACATAAACCCTTTTATCAAGGCTGGATGAGGCAACCCATTAGGAGGAAAAAAGTCCCAAAAGCAGACAAAAGAGTCAGGGATCTCCCTAGTCCCAGTGTTAGGAGTCCCACAAGAACACCAAGCTAGACAATTAAAACATGCATGCAGAGGACCTATCTCTGACCCGTGCAGGCTCCCTGGTTGTTGCTTTAGTCTTTCTGGGCCCCTGTGAGCCCTGCTTAGTTGATTCTGTGGGCTTGTGCTCATGATGTCTTGACCCCTTTGGGCTGGGGAGACGGCTCAACTGTGAAAGACTAGGCTCACAAACAAAAACATGGGCCTATTTTTTTTTTTTTTTTTGTAATAACAATGAAGAAGATGTCCTTATTATGAGAAAGATTGGGTGGTAGGAGGAGTTTGAGAGGAAGAGGAGAGACATGTTGTAAATGTAGTACTCATGTATAAAATTCTCAAAATATATTAAAGGAAAAATTTGGAAGTTATTAAATGACTCCTATTTTGATTGTGGATTCATTTACTTTTATTTGGATTTTAACCACGTTATTTCTTTTATTCTGCAGTTATTTTTGTCAGATGCATGAGGTTTGTAATTGATATGTCTTACATTTTATCCATAAGAAACACACACAAATTGTAATATTATAATACTTTTGTCTCAGTTATTCCCTATTTTTATATTACAACTTTAAAATTTTTATACTTCTTTTGAGAATTTTATACTTTAATACCATATTTACATATTACCTTCTTTCTCTCCTGCAACTCTGCCAATGTCCCTTTCATTTCCTTTCATGTTCCTGATCCCTTCTTTTATAATTATTGTTACAGACACAGACACAGACAGACACACAGACAGACATATCAGACATATTTACAAAAGCCGTCAGTATTGATCATATCTACATATACTCAGGACTGATCACTTGGAATTGAATATCTATCAGGGAGCTCATCCCTGGAGAAGACTGATTATCTATCTATCTATCTATCTATCTATCTGGGTATCTGCAAACATTGATGCCCATAGCTCCTCATCAAGAATGGAGCCTTGTAAAATTTATGTATTTTTAAAATTTGGTTTCCATTTGTTTTAAATGTTTAACTTCTAAATAATGTGAATTTTTGCCTTTATGAATAATTTGAAAATCCGTAGACTCTAAATGCACAGTGGAGCTGTTCATAGTTATTAAATCATTAACCAGTTGTCCATATTTTCTCCTTCTATGCATGTCCTTCCTTCTTACGTTTTGAATTATTCAAAATTTATGGTACTGCTTTCTTTCGTATCATTTAGTGGTGATAACTATTTCTAAACTCATCACAAATATTCTTAAATTATGGTATCTATACTAAATTATATTTTGTATTACTACCTAGAATTATCCAATAAGATTTACCCAATTTATCATTACTCAAGTGTAATATATGTTTTAAAGTGTAATTTATATTTTAAGTCTGCAATGCATGTGTTTCCATATTTCTTTTATTTTAAAAAGACTGTATAGAGATTTGCTGCTATACAATGTGGTTGACTGATTTTGGACTTTTGTCCTGTGTGTGTGTGTGTGTATTGGGGCATATACATACATATACATACATATGTATATGTGTATATGTATGTATATGTATATATATGTATATGCCCCAACACATATATATGTGTATTATATACATATATGCATATGTGTGTGTGTGTGTGTGTGTGTGTGTGTGTGTGAGGAGTGAATGTGGTACATTATTTCTGGGCCATCAGGATTCCTGGAAGAAGGAACAGCGAATGTTTTCACGTACGAACATAAGATTATATGCACCTGGAGCCAGAAGGAAAGCTTAAAGCTTATCATAGTCAATCTTGATCAATTCACAAACTCAAAGTTCTTTTGATCGGGTTTCAAGAATCATAAATAGTTTAGGTGGAAAGAAAAATTAACAAAGGGGACATGATTTTCACCCTGAGAAAGCTGCCCGCTGGTGGGTGAAGGGGTGCTGGTATCCTAAAGGATGTGTTTGCAGAAGCCATTGTGACCCTGTAGGAAGAGCAGGTGCCCTCTGTCGAGTCTCAGAATGTTCACACCCACTAAGAATATTCAACATCTTTTCTTTTACACCAAAATGTGTCTGATGGTTGACTAAGAGCTTGATAGGGAATACATTCCTATTGGGTCCAGAGCTGCCTGCTAATCTTTCCTGTACTTTGCTCCTGTTGCTGGCTTTTAGAGAACAACAGAACATATGGTAACCTTGTACTGCGGTCTTTAGATGCGTCAAAGAATGACAGAAGAAGACACACTGTATAGAAGGGAATGCCCCTCCACACACATACATGCACAGCAGAATGACATTCACAAGGTTCGGAGGCTGGAAAATAAACACATATTTTTTTATAGAATGTGTGTACAAAAATCCCCTCTAACGTTTGAGATAAGTCGGTCCAATCTCCCTGTTCCCCCAAAGTATGCATGGCATGTGGTGTGTGTTTTCACTTACTGAATTCATCCTTCATGCAATCCCAGTCTATCAAAGAGGTTAAGAATTTATAAAACTCTGATGGGATATGGCTTCAATGCTTCATCACACACACCGTCATTTGCTTTCCAATCTAGATCAGGACAATCTTGACTCTGCCTGCAGTTACCTACCTGCACAGTTAATATTTTCTGAATGCTGTCCTGGGAGTTATACTGGATGTTGGCCACCTTCCTCTTGTAATACAGGATCAACATTTGGAGGTACGTTTCCCAGTCCTTGTCCTTCTTCTTGTGCAGCAGACAGCTCTAAAGGCGACAGGGAGGGGGAAAAAACACAAGTCAGGGAAGGAGAGGAAATTAATGGCACTGTTCAAGAAGAATGATGGAGGGAAATATAGAAAGCAGCCAATGGCCCATTCTGTAGTGTGCAGACCTGACAGGAATTTCACAGTCTCTTGATTTTTCAGCCCACTCATGTGCAATCGTCGGAGACCAGTCACATCTGGCCGCCAGGATGGGGGGTTAATTTTCTCTAAATGCCTCAGCAGTTTTGTTCTAGCTGAAGCAAATGCTGTGACTGCAAAGCTGATGAGTAAAATATTTCTACTTCACCCAGTTTAACTCAAAACCGATAGCCTCAGGACGTATTGAACCTTTCTGTTAAAAAAAAAAATCTTTTGAAGCCTTTTGAATGGCACATTGGGTCAAACCAAAGTTTAAAAAATGCAACCTGAAGACTTTGATGGACACTACTGCATCTTTTTCTTACTCCTAAAGCTTCCTATGGCTGACGATGTGTGCGTCAGAGCATGACAAAACCAAGGAGAATTAACTTAGCCATCAACTGTGGAGGAGAGGAAAAAACCAGTGAGGGAATTTCCAGCTAGGACTCCGTATTAATTTGCCTCCCTCTGATCATGTGACGTGGAATCATGTCAACATTAAAGTACAAAAGATGTAATGTTTAGAAGTGACACTTTTAACTCTTGACCTACAGAGAAGAGATTTTTCCTACAGGTTCTATCAAACCAGGGGAGGAAGGGGTGGTTAATATAAAATCACCACCAGCTAAAATTAGGAAAGTGGCAGTTTTGCCTAGAAAAGGACTCTTTCCTCTCAACAGTTAGCATTCTGTAAGAATTACTATGATAAGTCTAGGCTGTAAAGAAATAATAAATTTAACAAAAATAACAATAAACCCCATTTACCAAAGACCCAAATAGTCACACATAATATTTTGCCACTGAAATCTCATTTGGGGTTTGCTAGCATGAATAATCACTTAGTGTGTGTTGCAAAGTTGAAAGAAACAAATCTATAGCAAACCAAAAATTTATATAAATATCCCTTCTCATCAACAACAAAACATACTAAGATAGGCTTGTCAGGGGATCAAAGGCACATGAATGAGACAATTCGTAAAACACTGGAGAATACCTGAATTTTAGAAATCTTTGTTATGTTTTGTTCAGTAAAACATTTTCAATAAAGTGATTTCAAATGCCTGATGTTGTCTGAAAGTTTTTATTATCAATAACCTTATTAGGCTTTGTTACAACCTACACATGTACTTGTGTGTGCATGTACACACACACACACACACACACACATGTTTAGGCTTACTTCACAAAAAAGAAGCCACTAATCTGCATCAATTTGTTAACTTAAAGCAAAAATACCTTTAAAACATATCTCTGCTTAGTTGATGATGAGCTATATAATCCAGAATAAATTTAGGGGAATTTTAGATAATTTAGGTTACTAAAAGTAAAATCAGTAAATTAAAAATTGCAATTACTTTGGAATAGAAATTCAATGAAAATATTGTCTTTTGAAAATTGCTTTTCTGGTTGGGTCAGGCATTGGTTGGAGAGATTGAGGGAAGGGCCAACCAATGACTGGCCCAATCTGAGACCCTCCCCATGGGAAAGAGCCACCTTCTGTTACTATTAACAATACTCTGCAGTGCTTGCAGATTGAAGCCTAGAATAGTTGTCCCCTGATAGGCTCCACCCAGCAGTGGAACAAATGCTGAGACCCACAGTCAAGCATTAGGTGGAGCCCAGGAAGTCTTGTGGGAGAGGCAGGGAGGAAGGATAGAAGGATCCGAAAGGAACAAGAACTCCACAAGAGGACGAATAGAGCCAACTAACCTGGGTCCAGGGTGTCTTTCAGAGACTGAAGCACCAACCGAGGACCAGACATGGACCGGAAGTAGCCCCCTACACTTATATAGCTGAGGAACAGCTTAGTCTTTATGTGGGTCCCCTAGTATAGGGAGCAGGGGTTATTTCTGACATGGAGTCTGCTGCCTGCTTTTACATCACCACCGCCTGGCCCGGCTGCCTTGCCTAACCTCAGTGAAAGGATTCTCTCAGTACTGATGAGATTTCATGTGCAGGGGTGGTGATGATAGGGGGATAGGAAGAAGAGGAAGGAATGGTGGGGCTGGGTGGAGTGGAGGGAGCTGTCGGTAATCAGAATGTAAAGGGAATAAGTAAAAATTTCAAATCAATCAATCAATCAATCACTCAATCAATCAATCAATCAAATGTCCTACAGGCTTGCTTACAATCAGATCTTATGGAAGCATTTTTTCCTCTTTGAGGTTCCCACCTCTCAGATGACTTATGTTAAGCTGACATAAAACTAGCAAGCACACTCTCTTTAAACAATGAACCATAAAAAATCTTTGCTTAAAAAAAAAAAAAGAAAAAGATACCTCCAGAATATCTTTTATTGTAGAGCCTGATTAACTAACAAAGAAACAGACTGATGGATCAATGAAATAAAATTGAAGGCCCAGAAATAAACCTATGGACACCTGATTTTTGACCAAGATGCCAAAACCATACAGTGGCAAAAAGATAGCATTTTCAACAAATGGTGTTGGTCTAACTGGATGTCCACATATAGAAAAATGCAAATAGATCCATACTTACCACCCTGCACAAAATTAAAGTCCAAGTGGATCAAAGACCTCAACATAAAACCAGACACACTAAATCAGTTGGAAGAAAAAGTGGGGAAGAGCCTTGAACTCATTAGCACAGGAAACCACTTCCTGAACAGAACACCAACAGCACAGGCTCTAAGATCAATAATTAATAAAGGGGACCTCATGAAACTCAAAATCTTCTGTAAAGCAAAGGACACTGTCAACAGAACAAAATGACAGCCAACAGACTGGGAAAAGATCTTCACATACCCTACATCTGACAGAGGGCTAATATCCAGAATATATAAAGAACTCAAGAAATTAGACACTAACAAATCAAATAATCCAATTAAAAAATAGGGTACAGAGCTAAGCAGAAAATTCTCAACAAAGGAATATCTAATGGTGTAGAAACATTAAAAGAAACGCTCAACATTCTTAGTCCTCAGGGAAATCCAAATCAAAACTATTCTGAGATCCCATCTTACATCAATAAGAATTGATAAGATCTAAAACTCAAGTGACAATACATGCTGGAGAGGATGTGGAGAAAGGGGAACCCTCCTCCATTGCTGGTGGGAATGCAAACTTGTACAACTACTTTGGAAATCAATCTGGCACTTTCTCAAAAACTTGGGAGTACCTCAAGATCCAGCTATACCACTCCTGGCCATGTACCCAAATGATGCCCCACCATTCAACAAGGATATTTGCTCAACCAGCATCTTTATTTGTAATAACTAGATTCTGGAAACAACCCCTCAACGGGGGAATGGATACAGAAATTGTGGCACATTTACAGAGTGGAATACTACTCAGCTACTAAAAACAAGGAAATCAAGTTTGCAGGTAAGTGGATGGAACTAGAAAAGATCATCCTAAGTGAGATAACCCAGAAAAAGAAAGATAGCTATGGTATACACTCACTTACAAGCAGATATTATCCATATGATATAGAATAGCTATACTTAAATCTATAGACCTAAAGAAGCTAAACAAGGAGGATGCTCAAATCTCATTCAGAATGGCAAACAGGATAGACACCAGAAGTGGTGGAAGAGTGGGAACAGGATGGGAGCCTACTATAGAGGGTCCTCTGAAAAAAATGCTCTACCCAACAGGGGGTCTAAGCAGACACTGAAACTCACAGCCAAACAGAGTGCAGGATGTCTATGGAAGAAGCAGCTGATAGAAGGATATAGAGGAGACAGGAGCTCCACAAGGAGACCAACAAAGCTAAAATATCTTGAGCCCATGGGTCCTACAAGGACTGATGCATCAACCAAGAACCATGCATGGAGAGGACCTAGACTTCCTGCTCACATGTAGCCCACAGACAGCTCAGTTTCCCTGTGGGTTCCCCAGTAAGGGAAGCAGGGGCTGCCTCTGAGATGAATTTGGCTGCTTGCTCTTTGATCACTTGCTCCTGGCAGTGCAGTCTTGTCAGGACATAGAGGAAGAGTATACAGGCAGTCCTGAAGAGACTTGATAAGGTATGGGCAGATGGCAGGAGAACTACCCTTTTCAGTGGACTAGGGGAAAAGGATAGGGGGAAAGAGGGAGGGAGGGTGGGACTGGGAGGAGTTGAGGGAGGGGGCTTCAATTGGGATATATAATGAATAAGTTGTAAAAAATAAGAAAGAAAAAAGAAAAGGTTAAAATAAGAACCAGATGTGGTGGTACATGCCTGTAATTTCAGCACTCCTGGAGACAGAGGCAGGCAAATTGCTGTGAGTTTGAGCCTAGCCTGGTTTAGAAATCGAATCCAAGGCAGCCAAGACTACACAGAAAAACCCTGTCTCAAATCAAACAAACAGAAAATTGCTTTTCTGTAACATAAGCAAAGTCAGATAATTAATGGCAGGTGGTGAACTGTATGTTGATACACTCATTACTACATTTGGAAATTTTACTTCTCATTTGATTTGCTCACAAGTACAGCACATTCAGATTAGAACTGTCTCTGTTGTGGCAAGGACAGAAGGAGGATCTGTTTCTTGGAGTTGTATAGTAACAAGTTAAAGTTAGCTGTGGCCCTGTATCATTGAAGGTATGTATCAGTGACTTCAAGGACTTGTCAATTTGTATTGGCAACAATGTACCTAAAAGACTTGTATTTAAATTACAAATTACTTTGGTCAGAAACTGAACCAGAGAAACTGGACTAGAGAAACTGACTGGACCTCAGTAACAAGAAAAAACAAACAAACAAACAAACAAACAAACAAACAAAAAAACAACCCTGCTGATGAAGGTTCAGGAGAATTATTATTATTTTGGTTTTTTGAGACTCACTCTGTTAATCATGCTGGTCTTAAACTCAGAGATCTACCTTCCTCTGCATCCTGAGTGCTGGGATTCATGTGTACCACCACTGCTAGGAAAGAATTATTTCTTAAATCACATGTTGAACACTGTGACATAATACTTGGTCCTATATTTGGTGCCTAAAATATGTTTTGTCACACAGGGTAGCTTGTTTTGGAATGCAGAGATGGAGAAAAGAGTAGAAAATATCTTGCTAGGTTATAAACTAAAATTATGAGGGAATTGTCTTTGCTTGTAGATTAGCTCATCATTGACTATTATACTACAGAACATATTAAAACACACTGATGGTTAGTCATGTATATTCTGGCTCAATAGGCCAAAAGCTGAGATAAACATTTTAAGTAAATTGGCTATATTATAATAAATAAATATTACATGTTAATCAAAACCTATCTAAATGTTGCTTTTAAAGGATAGGGCCTCTAAATTAATTTAATAATTTTTCCTTATAAAAATAATGTTTTGATTCTCTTCTTTTCTTCCTGTCAGGAGATCACAAGTTCTGGCTGTCTGCTGGGGGTGTCTTCACACTGACTTTCCCCCTGCCTACTGTCTAGAAATTAGTATTTAAAGAAGGTACCTACTTCTCAATTAAAGTTCACATTCCAAACTATGATGTGATTGGAATCCAGGCGCTTCCCCCATTTTATTGCCTTTGACATTTAGTTGTGGTTTCTGATTAAAATTTGTCATGGAGATTTCTACAAACAACCCAAGTGCTTCAGATTTGGGACACAGATTGTCTTGAAAAGTAGGTTGTAATATGACACGAGTACTTGTTTACACCAGACGTTAGCAGGAAAACTTTAGGCACATCTTCCATGTTTCCATTGAATTGTGTACGTATACATTACTTGGTTATTGTAAGATGAAAATGTCAAGACAAAGCAGGTGGAAATTCACCCTATTTAAACACAGACAAGATTATGCACAGCCAATATGATGAATGCTTACGGTAATAAGCATGAAATAATGGTTCTTAAGTGGCTGACTGTGGGGTGATCTCTTTTAGTCTCATCAAGTAACACCAGCTATCTCACTGAAGGTCATGGGGGGTTGATGATGTGCCTAGCATGTAAAAGGTTCTGCTTTGATCCCTGGTACCACAAAAGAACAACAAACTCTGCAGAGTGGGAAAACATGCTTAAATACAGCTTTTTCTTTCCATTTCTTTTATGAACTGCACTTTTCATATCAAGAGTGTGATTATTTGGGAGCTAGCTTAGTATCCAGAAGACCTTATTTTACCATGAGATGCCAGTCAAACCTTCCTGTCACAAGGAATGATAAATTAATATTATAGTAGTCAGAAATAAGACAAAGCCAGGCTTTGAAGAAGTTAGTTTCTTTCTTTCTTTCTTTCTTTCTTTCTTTCTTTCTTTCTTTCTTTCTTTCTTTCTTTCTTTCTTTCTTTTTTCCTTCCTTCCTTCCTTCCTTCCTTCCTTCCTTCCTTCCTTCCTTCCTTCCTTCCTTTCATTTTTAATTTTTTACGATTTATTCACTTTATATCTCGTTATAGCCTTCTCCCTTGTCTCCTCCTGGTCCCACTCTCCCTCCCTCCTTCCCCCTATCCCCCTTCTCTAGACCACAGAAATGGGGACCCCGCCTCCCCTAACATCTGACCCCAGCCTATCAAGTCTCATCAGGACTGCCTGCATCTTCTCCCTCTGTGGCCTGCCCCTCCAGGAGGAAGTGGTCAAAAAGCAGGTAACAGAGTCCATGTCAGAGATAACCCCTGCTTGCCTTACTAGGGAACCCATATGAAGACTGAGCTGCCTATTGTCTACATCTGAGCAGGGCTTCTAAGTCCTCTCTATGCATGGTCCTTGGTTGGTGCATCAGCCTCTGCAGGCCTCCCTGGGCCCAGATTTGTTATCTTTGTTAGTCTCCTTGTAGAGCTCCTGTCCCCTTGGGTCCTTCCATCTCTCCTGCTCTTCCATAAGACTCCCTGCACTCTGCCCAAAGTTTGGCTATGAGTCTCAATATCTGCTTTGATCTCCTGCTAGGTGGTAAAGAAGTTTTTTAAACCAAGTGCAGTTTGTACTAATGGGAACTTGCTGGCTTGTGCTAACATTTCTGAATGGTAATCCTTCTCATCCCCACAAGCCAAGTGAAGAGAAGCAGCTGGACACTGATCTATGTCTATTCATCTGTCTTTGTTATTGCTTGAAAATAACACAAAGGCTTAAGTCTGTAAGTAGCACAGCTTGAAGTCCCTTGAGTAGAGAAGGTCATTAAGGACCAACACAGAAAGAAAAACACCTGAACATTTTTGAGGTTTGAGAAAAATCTGTAACAACTGATCTTGGGTAGTAAGAAGAAAAAATTAAAAGTTTATGAAGAGAAATTTTCTCTCTGTGTAACAGACAGAGACCATTACAAAAAACCACTACCATTCAAAATGCAGAGTTGTAGAGCCTGGTACCAGTGGGTATATGTACAATACAGCTCGTGCAATTAAGGGTCAGGGAACATTGTTAGAGAGGAGGTGGAAAGATTGCATGAGGAGAAGATCAGGGAGTTTGCTCTGAGATTGCTTCTCCTAGTAGCATGAGAATCTATATCCATAAAGTCTCACCAGCATGACTGCCATAACATGACCTGAACAAGGACAGCAGCAATGGGTATACCAAGCTGGATAAAGACAAGCCCACAAGGCCTTGACCCTACACAAGAGCTATAGGCAACTGAAGAAAGCTGGAAGGCAGAGAGGTGGCTTTCGTCAAGGAGGAGGACACCAACTGGTTTTCTTGTGTCAAATAGTCAGCCATGAAACCATGCATACAAGTGCCATTCTATGGACTGAGAAGATTATTTTTAGCAACATATATGCACATACATACATGCCTGCAGTCACAATTAGTGAAAGAAGGGACTATGAATTTGAAGGAGAGCAAGGAGGAGTGTATGAGATGGTTTGGAGGGAGGAAAAAAAATTATAATTATATTAACCTCAAAATTTTTGTATTAAATTAGACCCTGAACCCAGATTCCTGCCTCCAGATTCCTGTCCTGCTTGAGTTTCTGTCTTGATTTCCTCCAATGATGACCAGTGATATGGAAGTGTAAGCCAAATAAACCCTTTCCACCCAATTTGCTTCAGTCATGGTAGCCCGTCTGTCTTAGCAACAGTAACCCAAATGATGACACACTGGTACCAAGTGTGTGTGGGATTGCTGTGACAGACCTGACCATGTTTGAGGAGGATTGTGGAAGGACTTTGGAACTTTGGGCTAGAAAAGCCATTGAGTGTTAAGAGCTCAGAGAGTTGTGTTGTAGGAGCTTGGGAGAAGAATACTGAGAGTAGGTGTGAAGGTTGCGGTGGATTCTGAGCCAGCTGGGGCAGGGAGGGGACAGCTTGTGTGCCCTTGGGTGTGAGCCAGATTATTGAAGTAGAAATGTCCAGAAAAAGCCATGGAGGTTCTGAGGTGGAGATGCAAGCAGATGGAATGCCACGAATCATTTGAGAATTCACTAAGGACAAACCCATTCTTCCCTAAGTGGTGCTGTACCTACATAGTTAT
This sequence comes from Meriones unguiculatus, assembly GCF_030254825.1. Taxonomy (NCBI): domain Eukaryota; kingdom Metazoa; phylum Chordata; class Mammalia; order Rodentia; family Muridae; genus Meriones; species Meriones unguiculatus. The sequence continues at coordinate 65,509,398 of NC_083350.1, read as the reverse complement.
GATTTAGGCATAGAGAATTGTGATGCCACCAATGACCGGTTCACCAAGGACTCTGCAGAGGCTGTAAAGAAATACAACATTGGCGTTAAGGGTGCTACCATCACCCCCAATGAGAGGAGGTTTGTGGAGTTCAATTTGAAACAAATGTGGGAATCACCAAATGGCACCATCCAAAACATTCTGGGTGGCACTGGCTTCAATTATCTACAAAAATATCCCCCAGCTGGTGACAGGCTGGGTAAAACCCATCATCATTGGTCGGCATGCTTATGGGGACCAATACAGAGCAATTGATTTTGTTGTTCCTGGATCTGGTAGAGATAACCTACACATCAAAAGCCGGAAGTCAAAAGGTGAGGTGCATGGTGCGTAAATGCATAAATGCATGGTGGTCAATTGAAGATTTTGCATACAGTTCCTTCCAAATGGCTCTGTCAAAGGGCTGGCCTTTGTACCTCAGCACCAAAAACACAATTATGAAGAAGCATGACAAATGCTTCAAAGACATGTTTCAGGAGATCTATGACAAGCAGTACAAATCCCAACTGAATCTCAGAAGAACTGGTGTGAGCATAGGCTTATTGATGACACGGTGGCCCAGGCTATGAAATCAGAGGAAGGCACCCTCTGGGCCTGTAGAAACTTGCATGGTTATGTGCAGTTTGCCTCCACTGCCCAAGGTTATGACTCCTGTGGCATGATGGCCAGGGTTCTGACTTGTCTGGATGGTAGGACTGTAGAAGCAGAGGCAGCCCATGGCCCTGCCACAGGTCACTATCACGTGTACCAGAAAGGACAGAGACATCCACCAACCTCATTGTTTCCATTTTGCCTGGTCCTGAGGCTTAGCACACAGAGCAATGCTTGATGGCAATGCTGAGCTCAGCTTCTTCGTAAAGGCTTCAGAAGAAGTCTGTATTGAGACCACTGAGGCTGGCTTTAGGACTAAGGACTTGGCTGCTGGCATTAAAGGTTTACCCAGCGTACATCATTCTGACTACCTGAGTGCATTTGAGTTTTGTTAGGACCCGTTCACATTAAATGTCACATTTTTTCTTGTTCTAATATAAATGACCCAAATCGGAAGTGCTCCAAGGGTAGACAGTAGCTACAGTATGGTTCCCTACAAGGGTGAAAAACAAGCTCGCTTCCCCTGTTGTCTGTGGGTGTGAGCACTGGGGACTTTGTGTGCAGGTAGTGCACTGTGTGTGGGAGAGCTCTACAGTGAGCTCAGACAAGACTGGAAGAAGAAAAGTGTGCATAGTTAAAAAAAAAAAAAAAGGAACGTTGACCGTAGTGTAGAAGATGGAGGCCTGACCTGTGAAGTTTCAGAGGGAAGCAAAGACTCTACTGGGCCTTTTGTGTGAAGAGTCTAGGGTGTCTGGTCAGCTGGGGCTGAAGAGTCAGTTGTGTTTAACAAGAGGCCAGAAACACTAAAGTAAATCTTTGGTTTAAAAAAAATCTTCTGGGAAATGTTTCCTGAGAGCACAGAGAAGCCGTATTCTAGAGGTAGCTAACATCGTACCTTTTGTTGCCAGCTGCTTGGTAACATGCAAGAGTCACCCAGGCTGAGGCTTGGCACTTTGAGGGGCCAGGAGATGCTGTTGGTAAGGGCACAGCCAGGTAGAAGTGGAAGCCCCAGGACTGAAGTGATCATGGATAAAATTTGAGGCTTTTATCACACGGCCAGCCTTGGAGAGGCTATTGGAGAATGTGCCAACATTTTGGAGATGCCAATACCATGGAGGGACAGTCAAGAACAGCAGCAGTGGTGGAGTGGAGCCAGCTGGAGCCGAGGAAACAAGCTGTGTGTATTGCAGAGGGCAGAGCTGGAGAAGTGACCCAAACCCTTTGGAGGAGCCTGGAAGATCATGAGTGAATCCCATATAATTGGTAATTGAGTTGTTCACATTTTTAGTGTTGGGCTTTGCTTTGTTGTGATTGTGACTCTGCCCTGGCTCATCCAGCTTGAAGCAAGACATTTTTAAATTTATTTTTGATTCAAAAGGAGCCCACAGTTGAAAGACTTTGACTTTTAAAAGGTTTGAATTTTTGTAAGGTTTTTTAATTTTATTTTTTTTCTTCATAATTTATCCATTATATATCCTGATTGAAGCCCTCTCCTTCAACTCCCCCTAGTCCCATCCTCTCTCTCTCCTCTCCCTATCACCTTCCCCTAGTCCACTGAAAGGTGGAGTTCTCCACTATTGCCATTTGCCCATAGCTTGTTAGGTCTCATCAGGACTGCTTGGATCCTCTTCCTCTGTGGCTTGGCAAGGCTGCATCATCAGGAGCAAGTGATCAAAGAATAGTCAACTGAGTTCATGATAGAGGCATCCTCTGCTCCCCTCACTCAGAGATCCACAAGGAGACTGAGTTGCCAATCAGCCACATCTGAGCAGGGGTCTAGATCCTTTCCATGCATGGTCCTCTGTTGGTGCATCAGTCTCTGCAGGACCCCCTGGGCTCAGATATTTTAGTTTTGTTGGTCTCTTTGTGGGGTTTCTCTCCCCTCCATTTCCCTCTATTATCACCCTTTTCTTCCTCCATAAGACTCTGCACTCTGACCAAAATTTGGTAGTCTCAGCATCTACTTTGATTCCCTGTTGGGTGAATCATTACAGAGGACCCTCTGTAGTAGGCTCCTATCCTGTTTCCTCTTTTTCACCTCTTCTGGTGTTTATCCTGTTTGCCATTCTGAATGAGATTTGAGCATTCTTCATAGGGTCCTTCTTAGTGTTTAGTCTCTAAAGATATACATAGCTATCCTATATTACATGGCTAATATCTGCTTATAAGTGAGTGTATACCATGCCTGTCTTTCTGTTTCTGGGTTATCTCACTCAGGTAGATCTCTTCTAGTTCCAACCATTTGCCTGAAAACTTCATGATTTCCTTGTTTTTAATAGCTGGATAGTATTCCATTGTGTAAATCTACAACGATTTCTGTTATCTATTCCTCCATTGAGGGACATCTAGGTTGTTTCCAGATTCTGGCTATTACAAATAAAGCCACTATGAATATAGTTGAATAAATGTCCTTGTTGAATGGTAAGGCAACTTTTGGGTATAAGCACAGGAGTGGTATAGCTGGAACTTGAGGTAGTGAGAAAGCGCCAGATAGATTTCCAAAGTGGTTGTACAAGTTTACATTCCCACCAGCAATGGAGGAGGTTCCCCTTTCTCCACATCCTCTCCAGCATGTGTTGTTCACTTGAGTTTTTGATCTTAGCCATTATGATAGGTGTAAGATGGAATCCAGAATGTATAAAAAACTCAAGAAATTAGACACAAACAAACCAAATAACCCAATTAAAAATGGGGTACAGTGCAAAACAGAGAATTCTCAACAGAAGAATAAAGAAAGGCAGAGAAACACTTAAATAAATTCCCGATGTCCTTAGTCATTAGGGAGATGCAAGTCAAAACAACTCTGAGATTCCATCTTACACCTATCAAAAAGTTTGAATTTTAAGAGAGACTGGTTATTTAGAGAGACTGAAGTTTTAGGTCTTTTAATTTTTAAAAATTCTGGGGCTTTTACAATTTGGAATTAAAGTAAAGTCTTGGGGGTGAATAAGACAGGAAAGGTTTTTCTGAATGAGGATTGAGCATCCTACCCAGGGTCCTTCTTCTTGCTTAGCTTCTTTAGGTGTACAAATTTTAGTATGATTACCGTGTGTGTCTTTCTGTTTCTGGGACACCTCATTCAGGATGATCTTTTCTAGTTTCCATTGTTTGCCTACCAATTTCATGATTTCCTTGCTTTTAATTGCTGAGTAGTATTCTGTTGTGTAAATGTACCACAATTTCTGTATCCATTCCTTTGTTGAAGGACATCTGGGTTCTTTCCAGATCCTGGCTATTATGAATAAAGGTGCTACAAACATGGCTCATTCAGAAAGGCAAATGGGATAGATGTTGGAAGAAGGTAAAAACAAAGAACAAGACAGAGCCTACCACAAAGGACTTCTGAAAGACTCTACCCAGAGTATTAAAGTGGTTGCTGAGCCTCATAGCCAAACTTTTTTTTTTTTTGGCAGAGTGCAGGGAATCTTAAGAAAAATGGCAGAGCTAGAACGAGCTGGAAAGGAAAGGAACTCCATAAGGAGACAAACAGAACCAAAAAAATCTGGGCCCAGGAGTCTTTTCTGAGACTGATACTCCAACCAAGGACCATTCATGGAGATAACCTAGAACCCCTGCATAGATATAGCTGAGGGCACCTCAGTCTCCAAATGGGCTTCCTAGTAAGGGGAACAAGGGTTGTCTGTGACATAAACTCAGTGGCTGGCTCTTTGATTAAGGGAACTTAAAGGTGGGTCAGCCTTACCAGGCCACAGAGGAAGACTATAAAAGACAGTCCTGATGAGACCTGATAGGCTTGGGTCAGATGGAAGGGGAGGAGGTCTTCTCCTATCAGTGGACTGGAGAAGGGTCATAGGAGGAGATGAGGGAGGGAGGGAGAGCGGGATTGGGTGGGGACAAGTGTGGGCTATATCTGGGATACAAAGTGAATAAATTATAATAAATAAAATTATATTATTAAAAAAAGAAAGGAAATGTTATGGTTTAATCATGTGTTCATGTATCAAATTAACAATGGGTCAGTTGCTCTGGCTAGTTTTCTGTCAAACTGACACAAGCTAGAGTTATTGTAGAGAAGGGAGCCTCAATTGAGAAAATTCTTCAATAAGGTTGGGCTGTAGGCCAGCCTGCAGAGCAGTTTCTTAATTAGTGATTGATGGGTGAGGGCTCAGCCCATTTGGCGTAGTCATCGTTGGGATGGTGGTCCTGGGTTCTATAAGAAATCAGGCTGAGCAAGTCATGGGGTGCAAGCCAGTGAAAGCAGAACCCATCTATGGCCTCTGCATCAGCTCCTGCCTCCAGATGCCTGCCCTAATTGAGTTCCTGTCCTAGCTTCCTCCAATGATGAACAGTGATGTGGAGGTATAAGCCAAATAAACCCTGTTCTCCTCACGGTGCTTTTGGGTGTGGTGTTTCATCCGGCAACAATAACACTAACATGCTCCAAAGTCACTGGATTGGCAAATATCCAGGAAGCTGTTCAGATTTGTGTATAGTTCCACACAAGACTGGGGAGAGCAACTTGCCATTTTGTGCAGAAATTGTATGGGTTCTAGATCAGAATTCTCTGAGGGTTGTTCTCATATCCTCTGGATCACTATGAGCTTGGCTCTTTCTAGAAATATGGTCACACTGATGTACCGAATCAGAAGCCCCGGGGCTCAGCATCAGAGTGTTCTGTAGACTGGTTGGTGAAATGTGCAATGATGTTTCACAGATTCTGAAGGGACAATAAAAACTACAACCACAACAAGGCCCCCAAACTGAAAACCAAAGAATCAAAAGTTGCTCGAAGTGATGAAAAATGTGAAACAACATCATTATCTACTACTGGAGTTATGAACAACTGATTGAGATTTGGTGGTATCCCAATGCTCCGCCAGCTTTTAAAATAAAATAAATATGCTAGACTTTCAAATTCTCTGTATAGTACAGTGTTATAGAATGTTTAAAAAGTGACAAAATCATTCTGTATACAGTACCCTGGTTTTTACATAAGACAGCATTAGGAGAAAAACAGAATGGCAGAACGGAAGGAATGCTGACAGCCAACTCTGAGAAAGAAGATGCAGTTATAGGGAAATGTGAGCCCTGGACTCAGTCAAACATGCAAAGCATGTCCAGAGATGATACAGGCACATGCTTACTCACTCACTATTTACGTATCCCTTAACAAATAAGAACCATTATTAACAAATAACAACCATTAGCTTAGCTGATGTTTCTGTGAGAGGCACCCACCATCTTCTGTGGCTTGAAGTAATTTATTTTAAAGAATCTATTATAATTGGGCGTTCAAAACAGTATCCTATTACGCATGACCATCTGCTGACTTATAATCTGGGATTGTCTTTTGTACCAAAATTTTTTTTGTCATGTTTCTGTGCAATGCTATCTTACCTACAATAAAAGAACTTTCTGAAAATATTTAATAATATATGTTGTTAGAGAAGAATTACTACTTTTAGACGTTTCAGAAATTAAGTTTTTAAGATATTTATTTCTTTTCCAAGTCATACTATTAATAGAGTTCTTTAATAGCAATTTTATGATTATTTTACAAAATTTAAAGACTAGCCTACGATTTGGGATTTCTAAGTTATAAAAGGCAAAAGAGGAATTCAGGTATCAAAATTCATCTTTTAAAACTTAAACCTGTGTAATGCTATGTATAAATTGCATGTTACCATGTTGAGATGGCAACAGGCTAGCATATTTTTATTTAAAAATTTCGTAAATCATCTGTGGATTGTACAATGTAGATATCATTGCAACCATGCTTTAGATAAAATTATATGATTTTTAGAGACATATGGTGCAAAAAAATTAACTCCCCAAATCACATAATTTAACTGGCTTTTGCAATTTAAGAACACTAGAAAAGGGGGACATTTTAAGGAAATGAAGTGTCCTTGTAATGAATTTCTACTTCCAAGAAGCAGACATAACAAGAGACTTTTCAATTAAAATACAAATACCATATGTGACTTAATCCAAATAATGAACTCTGATCACATTTCCAGAAAACAAAGACAAGTCAATCTGAAAACACACACAGGCAGGCACACACACACACACAAACACCCACGCACGTGCGCGCGCACACACACACACACACACACACACCAAAAAGAGGGAAAAAAAAGCATATTACAATGTTTATTTTAACTGGCAAGGCAAAGGTCAAGGTCAGCCCGTGATCTGTATTTTACTGCATAATGATTTGTCAATCTCTGGTCTAATGACAGTATAATTGATCAAGATGACTATATAAGAAATGTATTCTGCAATACATTTTATTTAATTATTTAATTTTGTTTTTAATTACTTTTCTTCTTTTTTATTTATTTAATAATTTAACAGCCTGACCCCAGCCCCTTCCTTCCTCTCCTCCCAGTCTTACCCTCATGTCTCCTTCCTTCATTCCCCCTTTCCTTCCTCTCAAGGAAGGGGGGGCCTCCAAGGGGTAGCAACCCACCCTGGAATCTCAAGTTATAGCAGAAATTACTTTATTCTCTTCCAATGAGGCCCGACAAGGCAGTCCAGCTATGGGAAAGGGACCCAAAAGCAGGCAGCAGTCAGAGACAGCCTCTACTCCCATTGTTTGGGAGCCCACACACTGACCACTCTGCATATCTGCTACATATGTCTATGTCCAGCCCATGCATGCTCTTTGGTTGTTGGTTTAGTTTCTGTGCACCACCATGGGCAGAGCACAGGGAGTCTTATAGAAGAAGAGAGGTATGGGAATAGAGGAACATGGAGGGGACAGGAGCCTCACAAGGAGAGCAACAAAACTAAAAGATCTGAGCCCAGGGGGTCCTGCAGAGAATGAGGCACCAATGGAGGACCATGCATGGAGAGGATCTAGACCCCCCTGCTCAGATGTGGTTGACTGGCAGCTCAGTCTCCATGTGGATCTCTGAGTGAGGGGAGCAGGGGCTGCCTCTATCATGAACTCAGTTGACTGCTCTCTGATCACTTGCCCCTGATGATGCATCCTTGCCAGGCCATGGAGGAAGAGGATCCAGGCAGTCCTGATGAGACTTAACAAGCTATGGACAGATGGCAATAGTGGAGAACTCCTCCTTTCAGTGGACTAGGGGAAGAGGATAGGGGAAAGAAAGAGTGGGATGAGACTGGGGGGAGATAAGATTCAATTGGGATACATAATGAATAAATTGTGAAGAAAAAAATTAAATTAAAAAATGCAAAATACAGGCATTGTGTTTTCAGAACCAAAGCTACAGAAACATTTCTGGATCCTCATGCTTCTGATCAGAATTAATAGTACATCCTTGTACATTCAGATACATTTTGCTGTTGACAGATTTTTTGAGAACTGAATCTGGTTTGAGAACCCGTTTGGGCTTGTGGTCCACAGTCTCAGAAGCTCTGATGTAAACTACGGTCTTTGTCTGATTATCACAAATAAGGATCATTCATCAAAAGTAACCAGTGTGCTGATTCAGTCTGGGGTTTCAAAAATACAGGACTGTTCATGGATAGCTGGAAAATGATACAAGGGACATGTTTATATTTTTCCTCAAATCTAAAAAGTGTTCCGATGGTTCACAAGTCTATAAAAGGGCAGAAGTGGGACTGGTTATTTTGCAGCAATGCTGAGTGGTGCTTGTTAAGGATTACAGGTTTTCTGAAGGATAGACTTGTATGCATGAATCAGCATACCAGCAGAAAGTTTTCATTCACTATGTCCTTTACAGAGCTTGGGAACTTTGTAGGTATGAAGCTGGTAGCCTGAGTGGAGGAAATGTTATGAAGAATATTTACATTGGAAGGAAATTAAATTGTTTTGGAACATCTAGTTATATTTCTTTCTTTTTATGTTCATACCGGGTTTATTCGTAATAGCCAGAATCTGTAAACACAGCAGATGTCCCTCAACCAAAGAATGAATGAAGGAACTGTGGTACATTTACACAGTGGAATACTTCTCAGCTTTAAAAACAAGGATATGATGAAGCTTTCGTGAAAATGGGTGGAATTAGAAAATATCATTGTGTGAGTGAGGTAACCCAGACCCAGAAAGACACGTGATATGTGATCCTAAGAAATCTTAAAATCGATTAACTCCCTAAGAATGTTCGCCAATGAGAAAGATTGTCCGATTGCAGCTTATTATTTGAATACAGATCTTCCTTCCACAATCCCATCGCTTCCAGTTAGTAACACGCTTTTACAAGGTTCTGAAAGCTGAATGAAGTGGGGTCTAGATGGAGGATTAGTTTACTAGATATGTGAATTTTAGGGTGACAGTTTGTTTTGCCCTCCTACTTTCTGTCTGACATTATGTGAGTAGCCTGTGAAATGTGCTCATACCATCTCTGCTTTGGTGTTCTGTATTCTCCCAGACCCAGAACAGAGCCAAGGACTAGGGACTGAGAACACTAAAACCATGAGCTAAAATAATCCTCCCTGGTGCTTAATGTTAATGATCAGGGAGACAGAGTCTAAAATGGCCTGGGAGAGATTTAGATTAGAATACCTGTTGCAATTGTCTTGATTGTATTAATTGAAGTGGGAAGGTAATGGCATCTCCACTCCAGGTAACATTTTCCTACTTTGTTGCTGTTGCTGTTACAAAATACACCGCCAAAAGCAACTCAATGGAAGCGAGAATATTTTGATACAGAGTTCAGGGATACAGTCCATGCTTTGGTGAAGTCAAGGCAAGAGGAGCTTAAATAGCTGGTCATGTTATATACATAGGCAATTGACAAACACACTGCGGCATCTAGTCCCATTGCTGAAGCATCTATAGGATTACAAATGCCGGAGAGGGAAGACACATTGTCTCCTGCAGGTTTACATTTAGACCTTAAGGAGTCCAGTTAAAGTAATACTGAAAGGTTTGAAAAGATGTGATTGAAGCCACTCGGGCCAAAAGCCAGTGTGTTCCTACACAACAGAAAAATAACTTGAGTAGTAGAGAGGTGATGTTTTAGATTTAGATGGATACTAGGCAATAAAAGATATAGGTATTTATTTTCTTTAGACTATTAAAATCATGGTTGTAATCCCAGCCTTGTTAAAAGCTTTTACACACTAAAGCATACTGCCTTTATCAATCTCTGACAGATAAATAAAACCGATAAGCAAAGATATGTGCATGCAATTTTAATTCAGCAGAGAGCTGTGATGTGCAGCTCTCAGGCAAATCACATAAACTGTATTTTTTTTTATAATAACCCAAACAATGGCAATTACAAACTAATCCATAGATTACTTTTTGGCAAGGCAGGAATGACAGATACATGAAAGTCTGTTAATACTGATCTATTTTATAGTTTTCTTACAAAGCTCTATATGTACAATGTAGGAATTGCAGCATCATTAAGATATTTCTTTCTTTCAAACCTGTTCCACAGGCTGGTGTGAGTATCACATAGCTTATGTCAAGGAAGAGCTGTTGCTAGCTGCACTTTCACATCTGTAGCTGGTCCACACAGAAATGAATAAAGAACTACTCTATTGTTTAAACTGTACAGAGTCCAATACACCCCAAAATTGCTTTTTGTAGGATCTCTGTTAACATAAAAACCCTGGTGGCACAGCAGGAAAAAAAACATTATCTGTGATAGATGCCACCAAGTCTTTTACCACCCAGCTAAAGATGCTGTTTATTCCTTTGTGCAAATACAAACATACATTTATTATACATATTTTATATTTTATTAAAGAAACAAAAGTTAATTGTACTTCATGGTTCAGTGGTACAGTCCACCTTTTCAGGGAAGGAACAGTGGAAGACCCTATAAGCACCTAGTCATACTGCATCTGTGTTCAGGAGACAGTGAATGATGCTGCTCAGCTCACATTCTCATGGTCATTATCACTATTCTGTAGCTTGAGGATTGTTTGGAAAATTTCATCCATGTGTATGACGTTTTGAGCTAGTCGCTCCAGTTACCGTCTTTGAACCCTGCCCCACTCCCTGGTCTCCTTCCTCTTTCTACCCGCACTCTTTATTATTTTAGTGCAGCCTATGAACTGTAGCAGCCTCAAAACTCCCAGGCTTTAAGGTTTGTAGATATGTGCTTCTGGAGTAAGATTGCTTCATTTTAACCAAAATTTGACCAAAAAGCCATTCATAATGATTTCATTACATTTTTACGTTTAGGTCTCATGAGTGGCTCCAAAAGAAGTGAATGCCATTTCTAATGTTATTTTCTGTGGTTTTAAAAGATATGCTAAACCAATTATAAGAATTCGAAATTCATAAAAATACCATTTTCAACATAAAAACATTGTATAACTTAGTTTTTGTCTAAAGGCACAGTTGCTGGAGAAGTTACACAAAGTCTAAGTACGGAAGATTCTACTGTTACTGTCTTAGGAATGAACTGTAGAGACAATCTCTTGTGTGTTGTGTGGAAGCATCACCTGTCTATAAAAAGCTGGTGCTCTATTAGCTGAGGCAGGAAATGGGAGGTGAGAGCAGAAAGATATGAACTCTGGGATAGCGTCAGAGGCAGGAGATTCTACACATTCCACCCCTCCCCCCAACTCTGAGGAAGGCGAACATTTGAAACTAAGCAGAGGTAACCAGACATGTGGCAGAAATAACGAAAATATATTAGTTATAGGAAAGTCAGGAAACATGCCTAGCTTTTGTTGAATATATTTAACAAATATATTCAGAGTCATTGTTTCTGGGAACAATGACATGGTGAAAACACGGGTTTATAGAAAACCCCATCAACAATCATCAGCATACAAGTCAGTCATTTACGCTAAATCAATTAAGCCCTTGCAGTTTGAATGAATGTTCTAAACTAGCTCTTAGGGTGGCCATTTTTGATCTGTGGGTGACAGTTATTATTTGCTGATTTTCTGTATGTTTTCATTCTTCTGGTGACCACTTGTTTTGATGCCAATGAGTCAAAGGAATAGCCAAAGAAACACATTTCCCTAAAGTTGATTCATGATGAGAACATTATATAAAATAATTATAGCACTCATGAGTGTGTGTTGAATTTACCAAGACACAATACGAAATGTGTTAGCAGCTGGTACGGAAACTTCCGTGAGCAGTATAGAGTCAGGAGTGGATCACCTGCATTTACAATGTGAAAGTTTTATTTCTATCTTAGCTCCAGTTACTGACCTAGAAGAATTGCAAGAAGATGAGATGTAAAATGGTGATAACATGACAAATGCTTAAAGCCTCGTTACCTGAAGCTTTATCTGAATTAGAACACGATAATTGAGTCCAGATAATAGCAAATGCTACCAAAGATATTGAAAATGAACTCATAATGCTGTTGTGTGCAAGCCATTGCCATCATTCTTTTGGAAACATTGTACACCAAATTCGAAAAGACCAGTGGGGCTGATGACTAATATACAAGGAATGCATTAACTTTTAGGAAACCGTTGATGGTGTCATATGCTAGAAGTTCTTGATAGTACTAGTGGAGAGGTTGTAGGATGCCTGACTTAGGGTCCATGTTACATGACCTTGGGTAACAGGGTCATCTGAACAAATGTGGCAGGGAGGAGTCGAGTTGTCAGGAAGATTCATGGCTGTTGGACACTCAGTTCTGCCCCGGAAGTTGACAGCCTTTCCCCTCCCCTTCCTTTTATCACACCAGCTCTTTTTACTCTGGCACCTCCTACCATTTTTAGAATCCCACATGGCATCTGCTAGGCTTCACTCATGGCACTTCTACAAGGGATGTCTTTCTTGACCGTGCTAGTGACCCACTATCATTTCTGCTTTTCATTTGCACTTGCTGGTTGCATCTCCTGAGCTGCTGCCAAACCTTAGTGATTCCCAAGGTTCTACCCTTAATTCTGTTTCTATATCCTCTACACGGGGATTTCAAATGATCCTATAACCTAAATTGTTGGCTACACCGTGGTTTCCCACACAACTTATATACAGCATCGGCATCTTCAACCCAGAGTCTTCTTTACTACTGCTATTGGACGTTACTGGAGTACCCTGTGTTCCCACTTGGACCTTGAGGTCAAACTATGAATCAGCTGGTTTCAGGAACCATCTCATCCAACCCAATTCCTTTCCTTACGAGATATTATTGTTACTGTGACTCAAGTAGGAATCTCTGGAACTATACTCAACTCTCTCCCCAGAGTCCTCGCAGCTACAGCCACTGCCTCACTGAAGCCAGCTTTGTGAGACACGCTGGAATGACTAGTTGCCCTAAGTAGAAACTCGGGAGGCCTATTCTCCCCTCCAAAAGCACATATGCCTAGCCAGGAAGACCTACCTATGGGCTGCACTGGACTCAGCAATTGGTTCTGTTATTATTAGTATTTAAGTGTTTTTTTTTTTCTTTTGTGTCCTCTATTCCATCTTTCACTGTGATGTCTACCATTATTAGAAAGGTTCCATGTGGACTTATTTAAGAATTAAGTTTAGAACACAAAATTATTCGTTACTTTTATTTAATGAATACGTAGGATCTATCATAGTAGTAGGAACTGAGTGATGTGCTAGCCCTCTGATACATTAGCTTAGTCCAGAGAAGTGAAGATTCAGTAGGGAAATCTGGAGTGATGTAATAGGAAAGACATGGGAAGACTTTCAAAATTTAAGTGACTGAGAGCTTGAATTTTAGCAGTGGAGTGATGCAGAAAGCCTCTGTCATGATTAAAGCAGGGAGAATGCGTTCTGGGTGCTGCTGAGTCAGTGTGTCAGAATCTAATACTGGAAATTATTATTTTTTTAATTTTAGCATTGCCTTTACTAACACTAAGAGCTACAGTATTTCTGACCGGGTTTTATTTGGGGAGTTTTCTTTTTACCCTGAATAATGTACTGCATTGATTTTGAGATTTAGAAGATGTAAACAAAGAATTCATGAGGGACTTTAAAGGGCAATTTTATTTTTAAATGAATAAGTTCTTCACACAAGTATTTTATTGCATTGATGGGTTTGAAGTACATTAAAGACATTCCCAGGGGCAGAGCCTGGGGTATGTGGGTGAGGCCTGAACAAGTAGGAGCACTGTTGCCAAGATTGTAGTGAGTGATCTCTGCCTTTTGCCTCTTAGACTCCACCCCAAACACAGCTCATGAAACTCATGTTCTTACTTCCCTCTTGGAATCCAGATAAAATAGGCACCCATTCTCTCTGGAGCAAAGCAAGTTAACTTGGGACACAAAAGATTTATTGTCTGTTTTTCTCGTATCTACTCTATTGGGTTCTATTTCCCTTCCAAACCCCAATACTTAGAGATAGAAGGTTAGAGGGGAAAGGGCACATAGACCTCTTTAGACTTAATTTCTTGGGGGCAAGTCTAATCTTTCTAGTTAGGATACCCAGCAGTCTAGCAAAGCAGGAAATAGCAAAGAGCAGAGGTTGAACCAGTAGCAGCCATGGGCAGCAGCAGGGAGAACAGTAGCTGCTTTTTCTTTCAAGCATCCCTGTTCCTCTGGGGTGGCTCTGGCATCTATATCCTCTCAGAGTTCTCAGGATTGAACTATCTACAGTTAGCAAAGATCACACTCCTCATAGAAGATGACAATCATAGTTAACAGCTGTGGAAAAACAAAAGCAGCCCTATACCCCACATCTGCAATTAAAACAAAAACTTGTTTATACAACATAACTGAGTTTTCAAAGAAACTAAAACTTCCACTACAATTTATAAACTTTGAAAGGACAACAAACACATGTAGCAAGATCATGGAGACTCCATGGAGAAACCATCAAAAAGATGCATATCCCAGAAGGCCTTCCACTCTAAGGGACAGGAAGGGAAGCATTCTGTGTGAGTGTCTAAGGAAAGAAGAAGCGGTGGAAAGGTGGCGGAAGAACACCTTTAGGTGTGTGAAAATAGCGAGTTTTATTTATTGAGCAAGAAAAGAACTGTTACAGAAGGCAGGCTGAGCTATAAAGCCATGGTAATAAAAATATCATGGTACCGGCACACAGACAGACATTTATATCAAGTGAGTAGAACTGGGGATCCAAATATATTATGTCCAAGAGACTACAGCTATTTGAATTATGACAAAGATGCCAAAAGTACATATTGGAGAAACAAATGTCTGACACTGAAAACTGTCTTCAGCAAATGCTGCTGCGGAAACTAGTTATCACCTTGCGGAAGCGTGAAGTTAGAACTTTATCTCTCACTTTGCACAAATATCACTCCAAATGAATCAAGAATCTCAACATAAGACAGATATAACTTCCACCCCTAGGTTCTTGTTCTAGTATCTTTGGTATGAGAAGGTACTCTGTAGGTTATTAAAAAAGAAATGTGCACACAAACCCAGCCACAAAACCTTTGATCTACATTGCTGTACTGCCTGCAAAATATGCTAGGGCAATGGTGGAACAAAGTTTGTGGGATAGTCAACCAATGCCTGATTTAACTTAAGGCCCGCTCCATGAGATAGAACCTATACCCAACACTGCTTGGGTGACCAAAAACCAGAGACTAGACAGCCCATAGCCATAGGGTATAACCAAATGTTATTGATCTTAAAATAAGAAGTGCTGATAAAATGACTCCTAACAATATTCTGATAAACAGAGATCAGTTCCTCAATCAGCCACTGTTCTTCTGAAGTGGATTGAAACAAATACAAAGACACACAGCCAGACATTACACTCTGAGTGTGTGTATGCAAGAGAGAAAGAAAGAGATAGATAGATAGATAGATAGATAGATAGATAGATAGATAGAAAGATAGATAGAGAACCCTTGCAATACTCAGGTATAAATGGTATGTTTCCAGCAAATCTTTCCCCTTAGAGCTCAGGGAACCCCATGGAAAGAAGAGACAGATAGAGTATAAGGGTCAGAGGGTATGGAGGATAGCAAGAGAACCAGAGCCTCTAAATCAACTGATCAGAGCTCATCTGAGATCACAGAGACTGAAGCAGCAAGAACAGGACCTGCAGGGGTCTGCACCAGGTCCTTTGCCTATATTTTATGGCTTTAAGCTTAGCGTTTTCATGGGACTTCTGAGTGCATGAATGAGTGGGTGTCTGATTCTTGTGCCTTCTCTTAGGGGTCTTTTCCTCCCATTTGTTTGCCTTGTGAAGTTTCAATGTAATGGTTTTGTTTTTATCATGTTATGTGCTCTCTTGTAATGCTTTGTTGTTATCTCTTAGGTGTCTGTTCTTTTCCAATAAGAGTCAGAAAGGGAGTGCATACAGATGGGAGGGGAAAATCTAACCCAGGATATATTGTATGAGAAAAGAATCTATTTTTGATAAAAGGGGTAAAACAGTATTTTAAAACTACAGTAGACACTTATTCATATTGTCCCAGACAAGAAATTTTTGAATAAGACACAGGAAAGACATGGTAATTTTGACATAAGCACTTTGTTTCCTTTATAAAATATCTTTATATATATTTTTTCAAGTTTCCAGTTACACTTGTCACCTTTGTGTCTCCATGACGCCCCCTGCATACTTCCGGATTGCCTCTCTAGGTCTTGATAGGGAAGACTCTAACCCTTATTCCCCACAAATCCTCTGGGTTTCTACCTTAAGACACATCCTTGCATAACACCAACAATCTAATTATCTGACCAATTTCTATTTTAGGTAGCAAAGTTCCTGAGGAGTTTTGTTTTAATTAAGATAGTCATTCAAGATGAACATCTATCATCATGTTACCTATAATCCAATGCCTAGGATTTCAGACACTGCATTATATTTGTGGTAAACTAGAAACTGAGGAAACATTTTTGTTTTCTCAATGCACATCTCAGAAATGGCCACCAATGTTCTACGTGTGGCATAGGGGAAACATCCACAGTGTTTGGGAGAAATGAAGTAAGAGAGTTGAACAAGTTTTATTGTATTTTATGTCAGGTTGCTAAAGCACTACAACAACTTGTCAGATCCAAAATTTTTTTTTTCTACTCCTCTTCTACTTTCAGTAACTGAGCTTAGCTGAGGCTCATCACTCCTGTGTTCTGTTCGCCATGTGACATGTGGAGGTATTAAATCAAGAAGGTTTCACTGGTGCTGGAGTACATTATCAAGTGGGATCAAGTTTCTGGAATTCATTTAAGTCAACGTTAAAACGGAAAGATTACATTTAAAATAGAAAGCTGCACTATGAAACTATTCATGGTCCATTCCTAAATGGTGGCTAATTGGTGTTCAAAATAGGCATTGGAACATTAGACAAGAAAAATCATCATGGGGCGATGAAGTAAGCAGAAGAGAAAAGGCATACAGACATTCTTTTTTATTATTTTTTATTAATTACACTTTATTCATTTTGTATCCCCCCATAAGCCCCTCCCTCCTCCCCTCTTGATCCCACCTTCCCTCCCCTTTCTGCATGCATGCCACTCCCCAAGTCCACTGATAGGGGAGGTTCTCCTCTCATTTCTGATCTTAGTCTATCAGTTCACATCAAAAGTGGCTGCATTGTCCTCTTCTGTGGCCTGGTAGGGCTGCTCCCCCCTCAGGGGGAGGTGATCAAAGAGCAGGCCAATCAGATTATGTCAGAGGGAGTCCCTCTTCCCATTACTATGTAACCCACTTGGACACTGAACTGCATTGGGCTACATCTGTGCAGGGGTTCTAGGTTATCTCCATGAATATTCCTTGGTTGGAGTATGAGTCTCTGGGAAGTTCCCTGTGTTCAAATTTCCTTGTTCTGTTGCTCTTCTTGTGGAGACCCTGTCCTCTCCAGCTCTTACTATTTCCCACTTCTTACATAAAATTCCATTCACTCTGCCCAACAGTTGCCCATCAGGCTCAGCATCTGCTTTGATAGTCTGTAGGGCAGAGGCTTTCAGAGGCCTTCTGTGGTAGGTTCCTAGTTTGTTTCCTGTTTTCTTCTTCTGGCTTTCAGAAGCCCTCTGTAGAAGGTTCCTAGGTTGTTTCCTGTTTTCTTCTTCTGATGTCCATCCTCTTTGCCTTTCAGGATGGGGATTGACCATTTTAGTTAGGGTCCTCTCTCTTGCTTAGTTTCTTTAGATGCACAGATTTTAGTGGGTTTGTCCTATGTTGTATGTCTATATGAGTGAGTATATACCGTGTGTGTCTTTTTGCTTCTGGGACACCTCACTCAGGATGATCCTTTCCAGGTCCCACCATTTACCTGCAAATTTCATGATTTCCTTATTTTTCATTGCTGAGTAATATTCCATTGTATAGATGTACCACAATTTCTGCATCCATTCTTCATTTGAGGGGCATCTGGGTTGTTTCCAGCTTCTGTCTATTACAAATAAAGCTGCTACAAACATGGTTGAGCAAATGTCCTTTTTGTGTACTTGAGCTTCTTTTGGATATATGCCCAGGAGTGGTATGGCTGGATCTTGGGGAAGCACTATTCCTAGTTGTCTGAGAAAGTGCCAGATTGATTTCCAGAGTGGTTGTACAAGTTTACATTCCCACCAGCAATGGAGAAGGGTTCCCCTTTCTCCACAACCTCTCCAGCATGTGTTGTCACTTGAGTTTTTGATCTTGGCCATTCTCATGGGTGTAAGGTGAAATCTCAGGGTTGATTTGCATTTCCCTAATCGCTAATGAGGTTGAGCATTTCTTTAAGTGTTTCTCTGCCATTCGATATTCCTCTACAGAGAATTCTCTGTTTAGCTCTGTTCCCCATATTTTAAGTGGGTTACTTGGTTTGCTGCTTTTCAGCTTCTTTAGTTCTTTATATATACTGGATATGAGTCCTCTGTCAGATAAAGGGTTGGTGAAGATTCTTTCCCAATCTGTAGGCAGTCGCTTTGTTTTGATGACGGTGTCCTTTGCTTTGCAGAAGCTTTTAAGTTTTATGAGGTCCCACTTATTGATTGTTGCTCTTAGAGCCTGTGCTGTTGGTGTTATGTTCAGGAAGTTTTCTCCTGTACCAATGAGTTCTAGGGTATTCCCCACTTTTTTTTCTAGCCGATTTAATGTGTCTGGTTTTATGTTGAGGTCTTTGATCCACTTGGACTTCAGTTTTGTGAAGGGTGATAAGTATGGATCTATTTGCATTTTTCTACATGTAGACATCCAGTTAGACCAGCACCATTTGTTGAAGATGCTCTTTTTTCCATTGTATGGTTTTGGTGTCTTTGTCAAAGATCAGGTGTCCATAAGTGTGTGGGTTTATTTCTGGGTCCTCTGTTCGGTTCCATTGATCCACCATTCTGTTTCTATGCCAGTACCATGCAGTTTTTAAAACTGTTGCTCTATAGTACAACTTAAGATCAGGGATGAAGATACCTCCAGATGATCTTTTATTGTAGAGGATTGTTTTAGGAATTCTGGGTTTCTTGTTATTCCATATGAAGTTGAGAATTTTTCTTTCCAGGTCTGTAAAGAATTGTATTGGTAATTTGATGGGAATTGCATTGAATCTGTAGATTGCTTCTTAAAAAAAAAAGTGGAAGAATTCTTAGGAACAAGGACAAAAGAACAAATGGCAACAAAAGGACCAGCCATGTAACCTTTCCTTTAAAAGGACTTACAGAGAAGAAACGATAGCAGCTTTTCCTTGAACATGGTTGTCAGTCTTGCAGAGATGAGGCCTAGCTCCTTCACTTGTATAGTAGTCTTGAATGCCTCTTTCTCAGATACATCCTAGAGGGTTCTCGCGAGCTGGGTCCATGTGAGAGTCAACTGTGTTTAGTGCATTTTATGCAAATCCAGGTAAATGGAAAGTCTTTACCAAATATTATCTGAGTGACTTAATTAATAAATATGAGGTCTTTAATGAGTGTCAGGAACGCTGAGTTCTCTTCACAGCAATTACAACAAACTGTAAAATTTTATTAGCTATTATGCCTGTTGAACCAACACCATGGGTTAACTCTGTGTAACACAGGCCTGCATTGTAACAGAGATCACTATGCCATGGAAACATCTTTTCTAAGGCTCCTCCTTATCCAGGTCAGAACAAATGTACTTTCTCTTTCAAGCCTTCACTGAATGGGAGTGATATTATTTCTAGAGAAGCCCACATTGCTGTGACTTATAAATCTTTTCTTAAATACAAATTTTAGTAAGAGATTTCTAAAATATTGTGCTCTCTTGAGCTCAAGATTTTATTATTATTATTATTATTTAGCTTACAAAATAACAGGATTTCTCATAGTGTTTTCTTATATACTTAGTTTTGGTTGACTTTCCCTTACTGGTATAATTTTACCTTCTACTTAAGTTTTCTCCTTTCCTTTATCAGGAAGCAAGATAGATAGAAAGATGGGTAAATGGGTAAATAGATGATAGATAATAGATGGATAGATAGGTAGATAGAGTGATGACAGATGATGGACAGATAGATAGATAGATAGATAGATAGATAGATAGATAGATAGATGACAGATGGACAAATGTATAGATCAAGGCTTTTTCTTCTCTCCTAAGAGAAGAGATTGTGTGATTGGTCACTGGCAGTTAGACTCAGCCCCTATGTGGTGGGACCCGGAGAACTCTCAAGGTTGCCCAACAGTATTCCTTCAATCACCCCCATTCA
This sequence comes from Meriones unguiculatus, assembly GCF_030254825.1. Lineage (NCBI taxonomy): Eukaryota > Metazoa > Chordata > Mammalia > Rodentia > Muridae > Meriones > Meriones unguiculatus. The sequence goes on along the minus strand of NC_083350.1, from coordinate 65,489,367 downwards.
ATTGGTCACTAAAATTATCAGTTTCTAGGTTTTCCACTATTTTTCTTGAAATCATTTAATTCTTCTATAACTTATGGAAGGAGTTTACAAAGGTGTCCAGAGAGGAGAGAGGAAGGGTAAGAAGAAGGGAGGGAGAGAGGGAGGAAGGGAGATAGATAGTTGAGAGAGAGAGAGAGAGAGAGAGAGAGAGAGAGAGAGAGAGAGATCCAACGTAAATACAGGGATGAATGTCAAAGCTCTGAGAAATGTAAATAAGTAATCCATCCTGCCAAATTTTTCAGAGTTCCAGTCCTTCTATGGGCAGATAAATTTGGATTCGGATGTGAATCATGGAACTCAAACTTTTCTCTGTTTAGGAGTGAAGGATTATTACTTGTAGCACAAAAGCATCTGTACTTTTATATAATGAAATCCAGAGGAAAAATAGAGGCTGACATTTATATAAAATTGAGCAAGAAGGTTTATGAGATGAGCATTCACCTAGAAGAATCATTAAGTTCATTTCTATGGTCAGTGGTGGTATGAATTAGCAGGTGGGAAAACAGGTTTTGTCTCAGATGCCAATTTTACTTAACTAAATGTGACTCCCTGAAATAGAAGCCTGTGGGGATGGGCATGTATGGACCATGATGGACTCATAAAAGCCATGCATGGGAAATGAGAGAAAGAAAACCAGGAGGGGAATTAGAGATGACGTACTGTATCTAAGGTGGCTACGCAGATCGGTTTTTGTCAACTTGACGCAAAGATAGACTCACCTGAGAAGATGGAATCACAATAGAGGAGTTGCCGCGGTCACATTTGCCTGTGGATACTTCTGAGGGTGCTTTTTCTTGATAGTTCATGAAGGAACGTCCAGCCACTGTGGGAAGTTCCATCCTTAGGCAGGGGAGCCTATAAGAAAGGTGGTGTGCCACAGAGGACCTCTGAAAGACTCTACCCTGCAAGGGTATCAAAGCAGATGTTGAGACTCATAGCCAAACTTTGAGCAGAGTGCAGGGAATCTTAGGAAAGAAAGGGGAGATAGTAAGACCTGGAGAGGACAGGAGCTCCACAAGGAGAGCAACAGAACCAAAGAATCTGGGCACAGAAATCTTTTCTGAGACCGATACTCCAACCAAGGACCATTCATAGAGATAACCTAGAACTCCTGCTCAGATGTAGCCCATGGCAGTTCAGTTTCCAAGTGGGTTGCATAGTAATGGGAACAGGGATTGTCTCTGACATGAACTCAGTGGCTGGCTCTTTGATCACCTCTCCCTCAGGGGTGCAGCCTTACCAGGCCACAGAGGAAGACAATGCCACTCCTGATGAGACCTGATAGACTAGGATCAGAAGGAAGGGTAGGAAGACCTCCCCTATCAATGGACTTGCGGAGGGGCATAGGTGGAGAAAAGAGAGGGAGGATAGGATTGGGAGGGGAGGAATGAGGGAGCTACAGGAGGGATACAAAGTGAATAAACTATAATTTAATAAAAATAAAAATTTTAAAAAATGGAAAAAAAGAAAGGTAGTGTGCAAGTTAGAGCTAGCAAGCCAGTAAGCAGCATTTGTCCATGCTCTCTGCCTTCAGCTTCTGTCTTAGTGTCTCTGTTCTTTATCACAATGGGCTGTACCTTGTAAGGAGAAATAAACCCTTTCTTCTCCAAGTAGTGTTTGGTCATAGTGTTTCTCATGGGAACAGAATGAATCATGGTTTTACATCACAGGCGCAACTGCATGGTTTATATATTTCATGTTTTGCTTGAAAACGTTAATTTATAAGTCATTTTCATTACAGCAAGTAAATAATGACTACAACTTCAAATGACAGTGTTTGAATGAAAATGACCCAGGTAGGCTCTTATGGGGTGGCAACGTTAGGAGGTGTGGCCTTGGAGGAAATGTGTCACTGCCGGTGGATTTTGAGGTTCCAGATGTTCAAGCCAGGCACACTGTTTCTCATTTCTTCTGCTTCCTGGTTATCCAGACATAGAACTCTCAGCAACTTCTCCAGCAGCACGTCTGCCTGTATACTGCCATGCTCTGCCCCGTGATGACAGCAAAGTAACCTCTGAACTGTAATCCAGCCCCAATTAAGTGTTTTCTGTATAAGAGTTGGTGTCACTTCACAGCAAGAGAAACACTAACTAAGACAGAGAGTTAGCGATGACTTCACTTCTTTTCATTGGAACTGTGCTGGCCTTGTCATAGCGTAGCAGGAATTACATGGGTGCAGCTCCTAGGGTCTGTATTTTATCTTCCTACCATGGTTCTCTGTCATAAGCAGGTGAGATAGCTTGTCAGAGGAAGGAAGAATTGGAGAGCGGCTCAGATCACACAGCTGTACAAATAAGAATCCAAAGTTAAAATGCACAATGGAAGTTCCAGCTATGCAAAATCAGTCCTTTTTGCAAGACAGTGACTATCATTTAAGTGCCTGGAGTGGTTGTTCAGTCCAGAATAGGATTACTCAGAGAGAAGTTTAAAATAGGATTTTATATTTAATCATTATAGTTTTCTTTATGTTCTTTTGTTAAAAAGATGCTCCAGGAAATAATACAGAAAATCAATCACAAGCTGATTTATATCAGACTTATTAAAGAAATCTGTAATGGAGACCGGGATGAAGATCAGATATGCACAGAATAAATATCTGTATGCTTGGATACTCTACAGACATAGAGAAGCTGTTTTATCTCTAAGTTAAAAATGTCAGATGAATAAATAGATGCTCCTGGCCTTGTCTCTTCTGGAGGGTGCAAACTACTATTTGCCAGAAGCATGAGGTGGGTAAGTACTTGACATATCCGACTAAGACGACGCCATGTCAAAGCAGTGAGAGTACTTACTAAGTAGCAAGCGTGCCAGTTCCACACAGCTCCTGAGGAGAGAAGATCTCGGAAAGCCCTGAAACGTTATTATGAAGTTTCTGTGACCTGGAGGGTTTGTGCAAATAAAGGGTAAAGAGCAATGTGAAAACAGAATTCAGCGAGGCAGCCCCTCCTGTGAGGAATGCATTTTATATGCCAGCAGTTTTCCTTCCCAGCAGCTGGGGTGTGGTAAGGGCCTCAGAGGAAAGATGAGAAGCCCTTAGGCATGAGAACCACGTGGAAAATGATATTGTCGGACAGTATTGAAAACACAAAACTTTGACAATGCTGAAAAATGACAAAAGCAGAATAAAACCGAGCAAAATACAAGATGGAGAATGCGTAATAATTAAACTGATCAAATTACAAATTCAGTGAAAGATAATATGCTAAGTTTCATCCTTTCAACAAACTCAGGTGATATTATTAATATTCTTACTCAATAAAATACGTAAGCACAGAGACGTAGTGATATAATAAACTATTTTTAATTTGACTTGATTGAGGGATAATACATAAGAACTTCATATAGATGTTAAGAAATCAAAACGGGTGTACAATATCGAGAAAACTGAAAATGTAGAAAACTAAAAATTATATCCTGAGCTCATAGTATGCCCCAAATAACAGTTTATTATATTGAAAAGGGTGCTCAATATATAATATCACATGCATAAATAGGTTGTAAAGCTGCAAGGGTAATAGATTTCTCACTGGCAAATATGAACTAAAGGGTTAAATGCAAACAATAAAAGCTATAGGAACCAGAAGAAAATCCAGATGGAATTTTAACTGATCAAGGCATAGAAAAATCTTTTCTACATGAGGCAATGGGATAAATCACAAATAAAATTTCAGATGCATTTGACTGCAAGCAAAGTTTAAGATATTTAATAGAAAAACAAACTCCAATCTAGAAAATATTTCAATCAAAAAACAAACAAACAAACAAAAAAAACCAATTTGTTTCTTTTTTTCCTGCCCTTCTTAGCTTCCCTTTCCTCCTCTTCTTCCCCCTTCTCTCCTATTCTCTTCTCTTACCTCCTCTCTTGCCACCTTTCTTATCTCTTCTCTCTTCCTTCTTTTTTCTCCCCTCCTCCCTTCCACTTTCTTCTCTCCCCTCTCTCTCCCATCTCATAGTCTTCCACAGGAGAATTCTGGCTAATGCACCAAGTATTGAAGGGAGGCAATTATACTTGTTTTAAATATTAGCGAAGAACTACTCATCTATTCTTACCCTTCCCAAAACAAATGGATATTCCATTGTGACAGTTACAGTTTTGTATATTAGAAAGAGAGGAGCGAGAGAGGAATTTTTCTACCCAGCTCCTGACAGGAGCGGAAATCTGGAGTTACTAAAGTAGAGTTGCAGTCTTAATGCTAAAATGTGAAGGGATTGTGGTGTACTTACATCTAGATGGGATAGTCAAATGTTTCCTTTTCAAAAGAACATCTGTGTTTAGAAAAGAAAAATGAAGACACACTGTCTTTTCAAGGTGAGATTAACTTGTACTCTAATGGCCAAGCTTCATGTATAAGTACGTGTGGATATCTTATTAAACTGGCTGAGTTCATAAATATACTCCCAGGTCTGGCTTTTTTAAGACAAAACTTTTCATTAGAGTTCATCTCTTATAATAGGCTGCGATAGCTTCCATAAGACTGGGTTTACTCTGGATTAGTTTTGCACCTGAGAAATGTTTATTAAAGAGGCGCTGTTTTATGAGGGGAACATTCCTAATGCTTCATGGCTTCCGGTAAGCTAATTTATTTCCAAGGTCGCAATCCATTGGAGAGGAAAGTACAAATAAATGTCTAATAATAAGTGTTTGATGGAAATAATGACAATTTTAAATTCCCAATTCGATGATCTCTTATGAATTTAACCTTAAATCTACTACAGTTTGCTTAGCGCCTAAATAGTCAATGAACAATAGCAGTCATCAGTTTCCCTTTGTTTCAGTTATTGTTCCATTTTTGTGTGTAAGAGATATATGCATGGCATATGCATGTAAATGAGCATGCCTGGTGTGTGCATGTATGCATATGTGTGGGGATATGTGGGCATGCATCCTGTGTACATATGTGTGTATACATTTGAGTGTGTGAGTGTGGGCACACATATGTGTGTATGTACGGGTCAGAGGACAACTTTAGGTGTCTGTCCTAACGTTGTTTGAAACAGGGAGCTTAGTTGTTTCTCTGCTCTGTAGGCCAGGGAAGCAGGTCCCTGAGTTAATTAAGTACAGTAGTATCCACTTAGATCTAGTCCATTTTAGAACAAAACTTTTCATTATTGTTCATTTCTTCTCATCTCCCAGCAGAAGCTCTGGGGTTACATCTCTTCCTACTGTGTGCATCTCTGTGTAGGTTCTGGGGACTTGAACTCGGGTCTTCATGCTTGTGCAACATGAGCTACCTCAGCAGCTTGCCCAAAACCCTTATAAAGTCAAATGTTTAAAACAGAAGACGCAGATATGAATACTCCCTAATACATAGCACCCATGTGGTGGGCAGAATTCTAAAATACTCTTTATCAAATCAAACCCTCAAAAAAAAAATCTCCTTGAGAGTGACCTGAATCTTGGGCTTTGTTTATCAGGGTGATGTGCTCAAGAGAATGTGGCATCACTATGCATACCTTAGTAAGTAGGAAGAAAAAAAAACTCTCCTAACCTTGAAGAAGGAAGTATTTGATGTGAGAGAACTGGTCAAAGGGCCATGGTGACAAGGATCCATACTGTGACTGCTGGTTGGTGGCCAGAAAGAGAGATTGAATTCTACCATCAGTGTATGACCTGGGAAGATGACCTTGATTTCTAGACAGGAACATGACCTGGCTGATGACTAGATTGCAGTTTTATGAGATGCTGAGCAGACACCTCTGCAGAACTGCGCTTGCATTTCTGATCTGCAGGAATTGTGAATTGAATGCAAGTAGGACTTCCAAAGTCCTATGTAGTAAAGCAATAACAACCTAGTAAAAGCATCCCCACAAAGCGTATCACAGACCCCTCTTACATAGACGAGGTGTTTCACACACAGAAGTGCAGCGAAGATCTCATGTTCACAGAACTTAGAGAGGATATTTGTCATTTACAATCCTACAAAAAATGTGTGCAGAAAGTCAGTTCTAACAATAGTTTTTGGGGTAGCAATCAAAGAGCAGGCAACCGAGTTCATAAGAGAGGCAGCCCCTGCTCCCTTTACTGGGGAACCCGCATGGAGACTGAGCTGCCTTTCGGCTACATATGAGCAGTCCTGAAGAGACTTGATAAGCTAGGGTTAGAGGGCAGGGGAGGAGAACTCTCCCTTCCAGTGGACTAGAGAAAGGTGATGGGAGAATGATGGAGGGACAGTGGGACTGGGAGGAGATGAGGGAAGGGCCTTACAGTCGGTATGTAAAAATGAATAAATCGTACAAAGTAAAAAAATAAAATGAAAAAGAATAGTTGCTGGCGGGGGAGGCTATCCATGGTCAAGGCTTCCCACCACATTACATTTTACTTTCTTAATTATTGTTCCAAGTTAACCTTTAGTGCTCTGGAGAACTAAATGATTTGAGGTATGTTTTCAACAAGGTGATATTTTTTTTTAAATGGAAATGTCAGTCATGGCGTGTATTAGCTGATAAGTCCTACAGTTAGTCTCACTGTCATAAAGCCTCCTGTGCCAGTTACTTTTCTCATTGCCGTGAACAAATACCTATTAACAAGAAAGGAGGGGTTCAATCTTTGGGTTAGGGCTTAAGGGGATACAGATAACAATGGCAGGAATGGTACGGATGTGGGCGTACAGGGCACCTGCTTGTTCATGTTTTAAATGAAGGAGCAGCAATCAGAGGGAGGTCAACTGGAAGTCATGTTGGGCTCTTGCCCTCAAGGTTCACCAGTAGTGATGTAGAAGTAGCCTCTATCTCCCGAAAGTCTACAGACGCATCGTCAGGGACCAAATGTTTAAACGCACGAGCCGATGGGGAATGTTTTATATTGAAACCATAATCCTTCCTGTGTAAGAGCTCTGTTTGTCAGGACCAGTGAAATGGGAACTCATCTGATAACTCATGTTTTATCGTTCTTGCTGGCATTCCCCATCTTCTAACTCCTGCAACAAGCCAAGCTACATAGCCTGTGGTCTGGGTAGGGAAAGAAGCCTCCACGTTCCCATAACCTATTCTGAACACGACGGAGCAATCCAGGTAAACTAGGGTTTAGGTTTTTGTCTCTTCTAGCTTAAATTCTAAGTTGTTTTTCACAGTTAAAAAAAGAAAAAAAAAAAGAGAAGGACCTCCCCTATCAGTGCACTGGAGGAGGAGCAAGGGAGGAGAAGAGGGAGGGAGGGCAGGATTGGAAGAGGATGAGGGAGGGGGCTATAGCTGGGATACAAAGTGAATAAATTGCAATAAATAAAAAGTAAATTAAAAAAGGTACAGACCCACACAACCTGTAGGATATTAGCATCAGCTCAGGACCCCCAAGACCAAGTTCTCACCAGAAAGCTTTATTTATCCCAGAGGAACAGAGGGCATGAATAGGGGACAAAGACAGGAGATAGAGGAAAAGAGAAAAGGGAATAAGAGAGATGGGGAAGGGTATTTTTCCTGGGGTCAGGGTCAGGGACTGCATCTGGATGGAGAGGAGACAGACATGGCACAGAGGCAAATGGTCCTTCATAAAGGTAAAAGCAGAAACCCTGTGATATGAGGGGGTGTTTAATTTGGATTGGGCAGGTTAAATAGGTGAGCCAATGGGGGCTTTTGATTTCTGGGCTTCAGTACTTTGATAGCTGGAACTTGGTTGTCAACCTTAGAAGGAGGAAGTGGCCAAATAATGGAATCGACTTTGATGGGTATCTTTAGGATGGTTTTTAGCAAGGCAAAGGGATCACAGAGCAGGTCAGAAACTGACAGAGCCATGCTGGCCATACCAGGGCTGGCCCGAGTCTCTTCACAACCCCTCTGCCCTTTCCTCATATTATCTCCTTGTTTCTTCTGAACACTGTATTAACATAAAATTCTCTTTCCAAACATTAACATGGCAAATTTTCTCAATTCCTTCACATCCTTATTTTTAAAATTACCCCTTTAGGCTAATTCTGCTCATTTCACACTATTACTTTCACATTCCTTCATTTTTCTACCCAAATTCTAGATTTATTTCTTAATATACTACATATTGTATTCATGTCGTTTGCTCTCTGCCTCTTTTCCTGGCAAAACTAAAAGCATAACTTGACTCAAGATATTTTCAATACATTTTTTGCAAAATGATGGCCTTCCATCTTTATTAGTAACATATGCATTTTGAATTCTCATTTGTAAGGAGTCTAAATAATTCAAGAATGGGAGTGTGCACAGTCTTATGACCATTCTTAGAATCATGGGCAGGAATTCTGCACTATCTCCCTAGAATTCCAGGTAAAATGAAGCCTCCTCCTGACACACAAATGTAACATTGGCCAGTTTATCTCTGTGTTCTAATTATCTAAGTGAAACAGTTTCCAACTCACACTACTTGATATTCTCTGTGTTTATTTTAGAAGAAAATGTGGTCTTGTCAAATTTTATTAAAGAAAATAGAGATTCTCAGAGGGAGAGTGAAGTTCCTGTACTTGTGAAATCCCGCTCTGCACTTTTTGCTTTGCTGTCTTTGATTTTTCTCAACATTTCTGTCTCCTCTGTAGCTATCGTTGTGGAAGCTGCATTTCATAATGGATTGCTGATCAGAATGGCTATTCTAATGGAGGAATCCCAGAGGAGAGAGTGTATCAGATGTGAAGTATCCCCTCAGATTCCCTGGTGGTCATGGGAAGCAGGAGAAATTCTTGATGTGTGAAGTGACTGTCACCATTGTCAGAGCGCTGTTGTGTGGGAAATGAACCACAACCAGAATCGAAGGCTGCTTCTTCCAACACACTGGATAGTAATGTGCTACAACCCTTGAACGATATTTCTAATCAAATCTTTATGTTTAAATGCCCAGAGAACACATTGCAACCTACAAGCCTGGGGTGGCAAATTTTGGGCGTACTTGATTATAGGAATACACAAGAAATTAAAGACTCTCTTTTCAAATTTATTCTTGGAAATAGGAACCTCTCTGTAATCCAACTTGAGTTTCATAGCAGAGCCACCATAACGAGATGAGATCTCCATCCTTGGCTCTAAAGAATTAATTTTAAACTATGCATACTTTTTTTTTTTCCTTAAAGTGCTTCTGCAGCCTAAATTAAATCACTGAAAGCCTGAATAAAGAGATATTAACGTTAAGCTGAGTTCCAGGAGAGCAAGGCTATTTTGAGGTGGGTTGGAATTCCTTTCTTTCTCTTCGGCCTTAAATCAGACGGCAGTGTTAAGGTGTGGTAATGATCTAAGGCAGTGTGCCATCTTTCATGCCAGGGAGCATACTTCACGATTCCTGAATCAGAGAACAGCTATTCCCCCAATTATTATTTTAGCTACGTAGTCATTCTCAGTTTAGATTTAGGTCAGGCCCCCAAAGTTCCTCCACGATCTGAGGAATGAATACCATAAGCCTCAGCCCAACACATTCTCACCAAAGCCTCACCCAGAAACACATTCTAGGACACACAGAAAATTAAGAAAGGCTTTTGATTATTGCCTAATGTGGAGAACTGCGTGTGTTTGTCTTTGTAAGCAGCACTCAAATACAAGTGGCTCAAATGCCGCAAAACGGCCCCACACAAGTCCCAATATGCGTTGCAAAAAATCAAACACTCAGGCATGAAAAGTCCTCTTCCCCCACCCTTAAGTCATCTTCAAGCTTCATCCTTTTTTCTGCAATAACTACAGGAAAGCCACAGTAGCTCCAGCCATTTGCATCCGAGGAAGAGATGTTTTGCCTTGGTGATATAGTTAATGAGTCTAAAAATATTCAGTATAATAATTCTGTCAAAGCCCCCACAGTCTCCTCGATGAGCGGAAGCCTGCAGGATTCCGATGGGGAGCCAAGTAATGAGCTCTCAGCATCCGCTCCCACACCGTCCAGGCGAAATATACTCGGGCCTCAAGGGTTCCGCATCATTAGCAACATGAAACAAAGACACATGCTTGACTTTAATAAGCGACTAAAGTTGCTGGCTTACTATTCTGCTACCTCACAGTAAACTCTCTTTCAGGATTTCAAAACAGCTCCTTGCAAAGGGAAAGCAGGGAAAGGCTTTGCAAACAGAGTTTGGTTTAATTTAATGTGGCAAATGATTGAGCAGAATGGGGAGAGGAGAGGACACAGGAAGTGATGAGTCTCTGACATCAAGTCTCCCGGGCTCACTGCAGACTGCAGTTTCGCTGTTGGTGACGATGGGTTACGGTGGGTTGCGGTGATCAGGGCTGTGGGCATATGTGACTGAGTTTTAGTCGGTATGCTTGCAAGTCAGGAAGTGAAGAAGCTTATTTCCCACTGGGAAAGGTTCAGACATGATTAACTTGGGCATGACCAAATAGGTCAATAATATGACAATGAATTTCTATCACTATAATTAAGTGGGAAAATTTGTGTGATTTGTTCTTCATGTTCTGCACATCCCAATGATGCATTAGCGTGGATTCATTTAGTTACTTTCATTAGATGAAATCACAGAGCTACAGTTTAAGATAGTGAGGGCTCAATTTGAATACTTAAAAGTTATTTCTGCAAAACAACATTACACTCTATACCGTATTTTCAGCCTTGCATTGGGGGAGTGATCTGAAATCTGTCACACCATGCATACTAATTGCTGTAAGTGTGATGTTCTCATTCAATTTCTGATCTCACAAATATCCATCATCAGAAAAAAATGAAGACTTACCACACAGAATGAATTGGTAAAAATAGATGCATCACATTGAAATATTTGGATTCAACGTTTACTTACATATAATTTGTCAATTACTAAAAAATAAATTCTACCTTTTTATCAAGCAGAAAAATTTCTAAATATAATCCCCAGGTTCTAGCGTTGGGAGAGAACTCTCATCCACACAGCACACAACTCATATCTTTTGCATAGTATTCTCTTGGAATTTTTCTTTTTTAAATTTTATTTATTACAAGGAAATTTTTCTTCTTTGTGTGTATATGTGTGTGCATCTTTTACATATGTATGGGCCTGAGGCCAACTGTAGATGTGCCTTATTCCTTAGAATGTTTTGCACTTTGGCTTAAAACTTTTGAATTAGGCTAGGCTCGCTAGCCATGAGACCTGGGATCCACCTGTCTCCTCCTCCACAGCACTGGGGTACTGGGGTTACAAGTACATACAAACACATCTGTGTTTTTTTCTACCATGGACTTAGGTCTTCATGGTTCCATAAAAAGATACTTTACTAATTATCTCTCTGCCAAAATGAATTCTTCACATTAATTTAAAAGGAAAGGGACTGACTCAGGCTTTACAAAGTTGAATGCTGGAATCTAAATATGCGTTTCTAGTAGTTTTCTAACCTACATTGTTTTGTGGTTTTGTTATCATCATGACACTCTTAACTTTTTTCCATTGTGTGTCTTATTTTTTCCTATAATGCTGAAACTATATATGTTCTAAGCAGGACTTTAAGAAAATAGGCAAAAATAAAAGGAAACTCGTTGGAAATTACCAGAGATGATATTAAAGGCATTGATTAATCTCATTTGGTTATATGAGTTATGCAGAAGTCCTGTCCAAAATCTAACTGCTACTCTAAATTGCAGTTGAGGATCAACTTATAAGGGAATTGAGCAAATTAGTTTTGTCACTTTGATTCAAGCTAGAGTCATCTCGGAAGAGGGAGCCCCAATCAAGAAAATGCCTCCATCAGATCGACCTGCAGGCAAGTCTGTGGTGCATTCTTGACTAGTGATTGATGTGTGAGGACTCAATCCACCGTGTTTGGTACATCTCCTCGGCAGGCAGGTATTCCTGGATGATCTAAGAATGCTGGCTGAGTGCGCCACTAGGTAGCACTGTCCATGGTCTCTGCTCCCATTCCTGCCTCCAGGTTCCTGACTCAGCTTCTCTCAGTGATGGACAATTATCAGGACATGTAAGCCCAACTAATCCATTCCTCCCAAAGCTTGATTTCTCCAATTCTGTATCACAACAATAGAAAACAAAGCACTAAAGGGATGGAGGAAAAGTTGGAAACATTTAGTTTTGGTGAACACATGTAATATTTCTGGAATAGGCTGTTCGTGTTTTCAGCTTTTATGCTCTGAGGAAACCCATCTCGGGTGGTTTTTTTGTTTATTTGTTTTTGTTTTGTTTTTTGAAGTTTAGGTCCATGCTGTCTGGTTTTCAGTTACTTTCGCTTTTGAAAGACAAAACTGATTCCTCAGCGTGGGTTTCCGGTGTTTCTGTCCCCTGCACCCAAGCTTCTCAACAACTGACATGGTCCTTCTGTGCCGTGAGTGTCTCAGGACCTGCAGTACTTTGCTGGATCTGGGTGTTATCAGTCTTCTCACTGTATCTGAGGTCTTGGCACCATTTTCCCAGCATGTGGTCAAACTATTTGATGAAAAAGGTTGGCAGCAAAATCAAGCTTCATTGTTCCATGACTTTATTTATCTTTGGCTATCTTCTCCTCAGGTGGATCATGTGGAAGTCCATGTGCTATCCGTCATGAGACAGAGGCAGGTACAGTGGACAGTCACATGGAACATTTCATTTTTTTAATGCATGTCATTTTATAATAAGATAGCTATGCTGGCACACATAATTCTGTAACAAAAGGCTATGGTTCATTTTTACATTACAGTTCAAATTATAATAGCCATTCCTATTTAGATATGCTTATCTACACCAAGGTCACCTTTTATAAAAAGGTGTGATTTATTTATAGAGAATTTTTGTTTGTGGCAATAGCATTCTAGAGTATCCAAGTAAGGACTAATGAAAACAGAACTCCAGAAACCAAACGACATCTTTCAACAATCCTAGGAGAACCCATTCAAGGACAGCTGCTGAATGTCCATGAGAGCAACAAGCTTTGAGGTATTTTAGCCCGTCTGCCTCCAGCTTCCCACAAACCTAAAAAAACTGACATACTCCAACACACAAGAATTCTGAGACCAGATGTTATCAAACAATGGATACAGTATAGTGTCTTTGAACATCTTCAGGGAGAAGAGCAACAATTAAAGAACTGTCACATCTTCTTACTTGTCAAAAACTTCTTGGAAAAACACAACCTTTTATTACTGGGTAATAGTGAAAAACTACATAACACACACATGCTCAGACACTGAGAGAAGAACCTTACCTGCATTGTTTTCATGCGGGTTGCTCAACAACTTTATGAAGTATGTTAGAATAAAAGACACTGAAGCTCAAGACAGACTTTCCCCAGTGTTGCAAAAACTATAAAAGCAAGAAGCACCAAAACTACTAAGACTCTGTCAAAGTTCATGCACTATTTCATTAACTACGTCCTAGAGACTTGCTGGCCTCACTGATAATTCATTTCAAGATTCTTTTAACTGAGTTATCACCTTTTCACTATCTCCATGGATATGCTGTTGTCTTCCATGTAAAAGAATATAGCCACATAAGAAAGCCAGAATACTGCTTAACATTTTGTTTAGATAATAAAAAAAAGACTTAAGGGAAATTATCCAGAAGGGCACAAAAACAATTAGGATTTATTTGTTATGCTTTTAGTTCACAAGGAATACTATTCTTAAATGGGTACTGATATAAACAGAAAATTTTCTGTAGAAGATTATAGAATGGCAGAGAAACACTTAAAGAGATGCTCAATGTCCTTAGCATTAGAGAGATGCAAATCAAAACGACTGTGATTTCACCTGACACCCATCAGAATGGCTAAGATCAAAACCTCAAGTGACAGCACATGCTGGAGAAGTTATGGAGAAAGGGGAACCCTCCTCCATTGCTGGTGGGAATGTAAACTTGTACAACCACTTTGGAAATCAATCTGGTGCTTTCTCAGACAACTAGGAATAGCGCTTCCTCAAGATCCAGCTATACTACTCTTAGGCATATATCCAAAAGATGCTCAAGTACACAACAAGGGCATTTGCTCAACCATGTTTGTAGCAGCTTTATTTGTAATAGCCAGAACCTGGAAACAACCCAGATGTCCATCAATGGAGGAATGAATCCAGAAATAGTGGTACTTTTACACAATGGAATACTACTTAGCATTTAAAAACAAGGAAATCATGAAATTTGCAGGCAGATAGTTAGATCTAGAAAAGATCATCCTGAGTGAGGTATCTCAGGAGCAGAAAGACACACACGGTATATACTCAATTATAAGTGGGTACTAGACCCATAACATAGGATAAACATACTAAAATCTTTACATCTAAAGATAAACAAGAAAGAGGACCCGGGGTAAAATGATCAATCCTCACTTAGAAAGACAAATGGGATGGACATTGGAAGTAGGAGAAAACAAGTAACAGGACAGGAGCCTACAGCAGAGGGCCTCTAAAAGACTCTACCTAGCAGTGTATCAAAGCAAATGCTGACACTCATAAACAAACCTTGGGCAGAGTGCAGGGAATCATATGAAAGAAGGGGGAGTTAGTAAGACCTGGGGAGTACAAGCGCTCCACAAGGACCAATATATGAGGGCACAGGGGTCTTCTATGAGACTGTTTCTCTAACCAAGGACCATGTATGGACATAACCTAGAACCCCTGCTCGGATGTAGCCCAGTATCCAAGTGTGTACCCTAGAAAGGGGAACAAGGACTATTTCTGACATGAACTCAATGGCTGGCTCTTTGACCTCCCCCCTCCCACACATACACCCGAGGGAGGAGCAGCCTTGTTAGGCCACAGAGGAGAACATTGCAGCCAGTACTGAAGATACCTGATAAGCTAGGGTCAGATGAACAGGGAGGCAGTCCTCCTCTATCAGTGGACTTGGAGAGGGGCAGAGAGGAGATGAGGGGGGGATGGGATTGGGAGGGAATGAGGGAGGGGGTACAGCTCGGATACAAAACAAAAACCTGTAATTAATATAAAAAATAAAAATTATAAAAAAAGATGTTAATGGGGCAGGAAGTGAATATGACAAAGTGAAACACTATGTATCCATGAAAATGTCATAACCGAAACCCATTATTTTGTATGTTTAATTAAAAATTAAGAAAAGAAAAGAAAATTAAGAATAATTCATTTCTTTTAAACGAAGATAATACTTGTGTTTATAATATCTGTGCTCTGATTTTTCACTTGGCTCTGAAAATTTAAAATGGCTGGAATGCATGTGAATCTCTATTTCTACATATGTATGTAAATATCTATTGCTCCATTCTCACAACATTTTTGTGTTGTAGTTGTAAATAATACAACCTTGTTCTGACTTATAGGGAGATCTCTAATGGCTATTTTTCTGATTTGCTAGCTAAAAGATTTCTACATGAATTCATTGAAAGCATTTTAGACGGTCTTTTCTGGCAAGTCTATTCATCTCTCTGCCTTTGCATGTGTGTGTGGTGTGTGCGCTGCTGTGTGTGCATGTTCATATGTGTTCCGGCATACAGGCATGTGAATGCGTGCATGCGTCCCTACGTCCACGTGCGTGTGGCTGTCAGAGGGTAATAATAGGTGTCTTCCACGTTCAGTCTCTACCTTGTATATGGAGGCAGGGGATCGTGCTGATCCAGGGATCCACAAATTTGGCTAATTCAGCTAGCCAGCTTGCTCAAGGAGCCTCTGTCCTTATGTTCCCAGCCTAGGGATTAGAGGTAAAGTGCCATGTGCAAATCAGCATTTATATTAGTGCTAAAGATCAAAACTCTACTCTTTTACTTTTTTCATTTTTATTATCATTTATTAAGATTTATTTAAGTTGTATCCCAGCTCTAGCTCCCTCCCTTGCCTCCTCCTAATCCCACACTATCCCCTTACCCCTTCCCGAGCCCACTGATAGGGTAGTCCCCCTCTTCTTCTGTTTGACTGTAGACTATCAGGTCTCATCAGGACTGGTTGTATTGTCCTCCTCTGTGGCCTGGCAAGGCTGCCCCTGTCCAAGGAGTGGTGATCAGAGAGCCTGCCACTCAGTTCATGCCAGAGAAAGCCCCTGCTCCCCTGCTTGGGCGGCAGTGTTTAACCCCCAGCGCCCTCTCTTCAGCCTTATGCTGGCTATTGTATAAAACAGGACTATGTACTGTCACTATTTTAAAATGATGTGTGCTCTGTGCTGTACATCAGAATGCTAGAAATATACATATATATTTAAGAAATGGGATGCCTTCAGTGTACATCCTATGAGACAGTGGGAATTAACACCTATGTTTATGAAGCCCTCCCACAAATCAAGCAAGGTGGAAATGAATTTTTACTATTTCCCCTGTAGGACTGATTCTAAGAAGTCACAAAAGCCACTGCAATAAAGCCACTGCCACCTGGAGGATCATCACAGGTGCTTTATTTTAAGTGACATAACACAGAACTGCAGCTAGGCCACAGACACAGAAACCTAAGCACAAATGTCAGAACACATTGAACATACCATGATTTTGTCCTACACGCTCTGTATTCCAAGCTGGTCCTAACCCCCTGACATTCTCCTGTGTTCTGAATCCTTTTGTACTAATCATTTCTTTTCTCTTGTATTTTTTTCATACTCTGCTACTGGCACATTTAGCTCAATATCTAAATATTTTAAACCCATGCCTCTGTTAAAACAAACAAACAAACAAACAAACAAACATAAAATGATCCTCTCTAGATGGTTGGTCTACAGTAAAAACATCAACCTCTTGGTTCCATTTCTTTCCAACCATAACTTCTGGCAAGTCCAGGACTGAGGGACAAGGGGATACAGGGTTTCCACCCCTAACCAACAAGGTTGATACTCAGTCACAAAGGGAAAGTCAGACTTCCCCAATGGGGTGTCACTGGGTGTATCAAGCATACTTGAGGGCAGGCTCTACACCCAGGAGTAGCCGGCCAACAAATAGGGACTCAGTGGTATATTCTGCGGACCTTTGTTTGGCATTTTTTGTTTTGTTTTGTTTTGTTTTATTAGTGTTTTGCCTGTTTGATTTTGTTTTGTGAGTTTTTTTTTATTTTTTTGTTTTTGTGATAGGCAGAGATTAGATAGATAGATAGATAGATAGATAGATAGATAGATAATAGAAGTTGGAGAGGAGAATGATCAAAATATATTATAAAACATTTAAAAATATCCTCCCTGAAAAATTAAAATTGTTTATGAAGGAAAGAAATTATTACTTTGGACATGGAAATAAAGGTAACACAGCAAATAAAGGAAGTAGAGAAGGACTCATCCAGACATACAGGTCTCACTGAGAGCAATGCACAGCACAACATACATGAGGCTAGCCCTTCCAGGAAGATGTGCCAATGGACGACTTTTGCTTAGAGAATGGCTGTGAGAATATGTCAAAGGAAGCACCAGAGGTCACTGAATGTAGAGGATTGTAGGAATAAGGCAAAACGCGATGATAAAGATGGAAGGATGCTGTGCAAATACGACGTGGTTCGAAGAATCAAAATAACTATTTTTAATTCCTAGACAGGAGCTCATGCATCCTGGACTGCCTCAAACTTGGCATGTGGACAAGGATGACACGCTGGATGCTCCTGCCTCTACTTTCCAAGTGCCAAATTACAGATGTGCACCATCACCCCAGTTTATGAGACAGCGAGGAAAGGACTGAGGGCTTCATACATGTTGGGTGAGCACTCAAGCAACTGAACTACGTCTGTGGCACTATAACCCAAATTTTTAAATAGGAATTCTAGGATGATTATCTGGGTCCTAAAACATGAGAATATCATCTGATGAACATACCAAAGGAAGATTATAGTGTCGATGCTGTAAATGGATATGCAATATTAATCTGTTACTGTGACAAAAGTGCTGCAGGTAATTACATTAGAAGGAGCATCTTCGGCTAGGTTCATTGTTTCCGAGGTTTAGTCCATGGTCGGTTGGTCTCAATGTGCTTATGCTCCAGGGACCAGGCATCCGCTCGAGTTAGAAGGGGCTGCAGAGGGAGCTCTTAATGTACAGTTAGGTATAGAATGAAGAGAGGAAACCAACAGCCCACAATCCCCTTTGAGGGCATGGTCCCACTACGGTCCACTAGGACCTCCACCCAGCTCTGTCCCTTAAAGCTTCCACGCCCCTTTATCAATACCATTGGCGAAGGACCAAATTTTCAGCACAGGAGAGAAGCCCTTGGGGATAATTATCCAAATGACAGCATCAATCTTGTCTTAAAACAGTATACAATGAGTGGAACTGAAGATTTTATGTAAAGGAAGATCAAGTAACAAATAAGAGTCTTATTTTCCACTGCACTGTTCTCTCTGAAAATTGCTAGCATCTAAATGCAGGATCTGATATTCCTGTTACAGAGGCACTGAAATTCTAGCAGGAATCTTCACAGAATACCAGGTTGAAACTAACAAACCAGTGTTTTGCCATAATGATGGAGAGCATCAGGCCTACAACAGAGATACTCACTCAGGATTTTGGCTTTGCCACATGGTAGCTGTGTGAGGTTGCCTGTATCACCACCTAGTGATATGCACTAAGCTAATTTGTGTAAAGAGGTTAGAGCAGTCTCTGGCAAATGTTAACTCCTATTTCAGCATTTACAAAATTGAATAGCATAACTGAGTGTTTAGGTCTGTCTCTCATGGTGAATCTACCCTAGGAATAAGATTGGAAAGGGAGCTATATATTACAACAATCAAGTATTGCAGAAGACATATAATTGTGAGTTTTTAAAAAGTGAATTCCATGATTTGTTAACACTTATCTCACAGGATAGTTAAATCATCCTATATTTCAGCATTGCTCAGCACAAATATTGAAACCATAGGACATAAGAGAGCTCACTGGAATGCAAAATAAAGTCACATTCCATGGTGTGTGGGATGAGAGTTAAGGGGTCTGAAACTTGACTCAAAATTTTCTAGAACAACCTGCTTTTAAGCACATGAAAGTTCTTAATAAATTATTTATATTTATACATGTTAATATATACCAAATAAAATAGATAGATTTTCTATTTGAAGTCTAAATTTACTTAAATTTTGTCTAAAATGATAAAAAAATAACACAATATTACATAGAATCACTGTGGAAGCCTAAGGAGTATACTCCTGTAAATTTTATAGGGATTGATTAATAATATAGTATGCTCAAGTTATAGCAAATCATTAAAATTTTAAGCCCCACGATGTAAATGTCATCGCTGCAGCCATTCTTTAGTCTTCACTGTGAAACATAACTCAGGTTATACAGTAGCTGCTCAGTATCAGTCTGCCATGTGAGCATGTAGAGTGAGAGGACACCTACTGTGCGGGTCCTGTGGAGGACCTCAAGGTAACTGCTACTTTCGGGCATGTTCTTAAGACAGGAACACTGAAGTCCAACTCTTGTGAAAATCTATGCCACAACCTACATAAATTTTGTCTCCATTGATAAGTCTTTATTCCATTGATAAGTCTTTATTTGTATGGATTCTCGGTTGTTATCATAAAGCAATTCTGTTACATACAGTTACATATATGTTCAAGTCTCATGTCTTCTGACAAAAATTCATGGATGACTAACAAAGAGCTTACACGTATCTTAGCTCAGCGTGGAAATCTCCAGAATTCTACAGAAAAGCCCACAGATTAGTAGGAAATGTTAGTGATTAGGGAGAGGAAGTAAATGTGTCCGTGTAGGGAAGCTGAATCAGGACGAAGTAGAAGTGAGCGATTTTAAAAACTATTTAAATGTCTTATATTTTCATCTTAGTCTAATAATCTGAATTTTTTCCCGTAGCCACATTGGCCACTTTTCCAAGGACACAGAGCCAGTAATCTTCACAGCTGTGACAGGGATGCACGTGGGATCCCACAGCCTCATTTAAAGCCAGTTTTAAATTCAGGGTTGTCTTTGCATCCAGAACTCATCTGTTGAAGACAATTTTGCATATGCCACTGTTTGGGTCTACTAAGAAAAGGACAAGCAGACACTTATTAAAAATTAAAAACTTTTCCATAACAAAACTGTTTCTGAGCAGAAGTGGGGACAGACGTTTGGGAGTCTAGTGGTGGAGCATGACATTGAAAATGTTTTAGAAGAAGCTAGGCATGGTGCTGCACGCCTGAAACCCCAATTCTGAGGAGCTGCGGCAGACAAATCATTGTTGGTTAAAGGCCAGCCTAGAGCCTAGACTATATCGTAAGGATCAAGGCATTCTGGGTTATCTAGGATGCCCCTGTCTCAAAAACAAAACAACAACAAAAAAATTGAAATTGTTTTTATAACAAAACCATCAAGAAAAAGCTACAACTCAATGTCTCATGAAGCAACCTGATTGCTGCTGAGTGGGGCAACTTCAACACTCAGAGAATTTAGAGTTTTATTACTTAAGTAAAATCATAAGGATAGAAATTCATAAATGTCTGGCATAACTCACAATCTGGTTTTCTCTGAGTATATGCCTTTTCACTTTAATCCTGCTTCCACACTTATTTGTATGGTGAAAGCACCTCATTAGTGATGAATATCCTGCACACACACACACACACACACATACACACACACACACACACACACAGACACGTTTTTGTCAGCATCAAGTGGCATATATAATGGTTTGCAAGCATTGTATAATGGCAAACGGAACTGTCTCCTGCCTTTATGCTATCTTAAATCAACTGTAAAAACAAAGATACCACAACTTCTACTAGTTGCTTCCGTAGGCTAAATAATCAGAGTAGAGTTGGGAGGAAAAATACAAAACAGCCCAATAAAACAAAAGCGAAGTCAGATGTCAGGGTGGCACTATCCCAGGGTAGATATTAATTGTTACGGCTTCCCTTCATAACTTCTGTGTCTAAAGTTTTCACTAATATGTTACAAAGTGAAAGCCTATGTTTTGAGGTTCATTTCTGTGATATGTCTGCATTTTTGTTAGTCTCTCTCCCCCTGTGTGTGTCTCTCTCTCTGTGTATGTGTGTATGACCTATGAGACTACAGTCTTCCCAACTGAAGCCTCTAATTTTTATATTTTTAAAGGCATAAAATATTCTCTATGGACAAAAGTTTGTCTACTTAATCCATCTGCCAGCAAATTCTTTCTTTCTTTCTTTCTTTCTTTCTGGACAAATATTGCTTATGGCCTTCAAGTGTTTGTTCATCTGTGAAATGAAAAGAGGTACTTCCAAACTAAAATGCCCTAATCTTCATGTCCCCTTGTAAACTCAAAAATCTTTCCACGAGTTTTTCACCAAGCAGTAAATAGCAGAAGCTTCAAACAAACTCTTGGCTTCCTTGGGGCTGGGACTGAACTCAGTGGTGCTTTCCTCAGCTGCGTCCTCAGCTCCGTCCACAGCCCTCAGCTCCCAGCCTGGCTGTTTAACGAAGGCCTAATGATAACATGGGTCATTTTCTCATTCAGCTTTTCACTTCTTTGAGGGTCTCCTAAGCCAGGTGGTTTGTCTTGAAGAAAAGCACTCGTTTGAAGTGCTCTTTGTGATCTCGTGGTTCTGTTGGTAGAAAAGTAACATTTGCGCTTCCAAATGTGAAAGAACAGTTCTCAGGATGGAGCTTTCTAAGAACAGTGGACCACACAGCATCGGCTGCATTCTGTGGGTAGGGTAGAAATGATGGCAACCAAACTAAACCCAGGTCACCAGCATAATCCGTAACCATGCAGCCAGCTCCCTTACAAAGCCGCAGTGTGGGCAGTGATGCAGGTGTGCACGGAGAGAAGAGTGATGACGTAAACAGACCCGGGGAGAAGATATCCCTGCGCAGGCTCAAGGTGCTTTCGGTTAGTAGATGGTAGGGGTGAGGCTGTGGTGAATCGGCACCATCTCAGTCAGAGGAGGCATGGTTTTCTGACACTGATTTTAAAGGTCATGGCTCCCAAGTTGTAAGATATTAAATTTCTCATTTTTGTACCTACTCAGTCTAAGATATCTTGCTATAGCAGTCCACAAGAAGATAATGCTGTGCAAATATTTTAACTCAAGTCTTCAATCACTAGTGTAATAACTATACTCTCTTATTGAACAATAGCTCAGAGGCTTCTAGTAGTTTTCACACAAGAATTCCTCCCTAAACCTCGCTTAGAAATCAACCATTAGTCACCATTACTCTGTTCCACAGAAAGACAATGAGACAAATTAAATCACCATAATGTGATCTTTAAATTTTAAATTTAAAGCTTTAATGACATTGGAATGACAATGGGATTTAACAAAATGATGAGAAGAGAAGATGAATATTTGAGAAACCATATCTTTCCACAAAGTAAACAGTAATGTTGAGGACTTCTCCCCTCCCCCAAAGGTAAAAGACAACTGTGATGGCAAAGCTCACACAGGACAAAACACCACTTCAATGGCAGTGTGCCAGTTTTGCTCATGGCCTCATTGTAAGACTTTTCATAACATAACACACAGTGTGTTTTTAAAACTTATATCAGGTTATAAGAAATGTTGAGAAAATAGAAGCTATAAAGATACAGTGGTTGGAGAGATGGCTTTTGTTTCCTAGCTCACAACTCGGGCCACTCACCAGCCTGCAACTCCAGCACCGGAGAATTCAACACCCTCTTCTGGCCTCTGTGGGCACTGCACCCTAATGCCCACACCCCACCACAGAGACACATAAATGCACATACATAAATAACATAATAAATCTTTTAAAAATAGAAATCAACAATATTCTATAACACAATGACAAATTTGACAGAAAGTTTACATTTTCTATAAAATACACAAAACATACATGAATTTGATTTAATATGATTTAGGCAAGGTATATAAGTATATGCTCACACATACTTATCTAAATGAAAAAAATATTATTTTGTACCTTATCCTAACGAAAAGGTAATTTTCATGCCGTCTGTCAGCCCACACTTGTTGTCTGAAACATTTCATGTCTTTCCCCTCATACGCTTAGGTATGTCTACCCTACTGTTACTGTCTTTGTTCAGCTCAGCTTGTGGTTAGGCTGTCATGCTGCTGAGACTTTACAGGTGAAGCTTCTGACATTAGTAACGATGCAATCCCTCCACAAAGAATACAGGCAACAAAGGGACGCTGCAAGTGGGAGAAAAAGCCTTCCCAGGGAAGAGTACACCATTGGGTTATGCAATACAAAGTGGTAATTCTTGAGAACATGCACACAAGTAACATTACACAGACTGAGCAGATCATATTTAGGAATACACGTGCAATAACTAGTAGTGAAAACAGGTGCCATGGATTTGGGAAAGAGAAGGGAGTGATATACAAGAATGGAGAGGGGAAATGGAAGGGAGAGATTACCTAATTATATCATAATCTAAAAGATAAAATAAATATTAAAAAATTTATGTTTGGACTTATATGTCTTATTTAATTATTTCCCAGCTTGCTTGGTATGGAAATGCTTCTGAGTTCTCAGAACATTATCAAGCCATGCGTGGCAAATGCTGCCTGGAGAGGAGCTTGCTATGGACAGCTTAGACACAGTGCTCAGCAATCGGACAAAAGGGCAATAGTAGAAGAACCTGAGATGCCTCAATCCTGTTTTTTTTTTTTAACAGAATTATTTTCCTGGGGCACTGAAAATACTAAAAAAGAGTTAAAGCTCAGATCAAATAAAGTATTCCTTGAATTTAAAATTCATGCAAAAAGCATGTAGTAGAATTAAGCCTTTGGGGGAGGGGACAAGAGAGACGGCTGAGTGGTTAAGAGCACCAGCTGTTCTTGTAGACAGAGGACCTGGGTTCGGTTCTCAGCACCTACGTGAGGGCTCACACCTGTTTGTAACTCCAGTCCCAGGAAATCTGATGCCCTCTTTTGGCACTGACTCATATGTAAAAATACATAAAGAAAAGTTTGAGAGAAACTGTTTTTAAAACAATAAATACCTAAGCCAAAAATAAAAACTATAAAACATGAAAAACAAACAAACAAACAAACCTCTTTGAAAGACAGCTTCATCATTCACTGCAGGTTTCAGATAAATAGAACTATTTTCATTTTCTAATACTTTTAAAAACTGTTTTCAAAAGAATACCTCATCTGAGGGACCAAACAGCTATATGATCCCAAGCACTAACTGTGAGATCGATATTTCAAGTTTGGCATTATTAGCAATGACTTATTACTAGTGCTATGGATGGTCTTGAAGGCAAATAGGAGATACTGTTGTTTCCAGATCACAGGTTATGAAATCGTTAATCTAAGATATTAAGAAGAAACTTGAACCAACTTGTGGCATAAACTATGAGGAAGAGGAACCAAGGACTCTCCGGGGTAAAGGGGACAGTCCTAGAGCAGAGCTGGATGCCTGAGAGTGTGCAATGAGCTTACATCACAAGCCTAAATACGAAGTGAGTCACTTTCTGCTGGACCTGCTTTGTTTTGACAGCCATTCAGCAACCTTGTGGACCGGGAGCTGGTGTGTCTTCTGAGATAGCATGCCCATTGTTAGGGAGTAATGAGCCATTAGGAGAAGCGCTCCTTGATGTATGAATTTGCCAGAATGGTCATCGAGAAGGACCTAAAATGTCTTTTCTCTATGCCAAACTGGGTTGTAGCTCATGTATGAAGGAATAAAATTTCTAAATACTCATTATTCATTTGTACAGCTTTGTTTTCCCCAGTTTACCAAGTCTTCACAATTATTGTGAGATGCTGTGCTAATAACAGTAAAAATACAGATAAATATTGCATAAAAAACATCCTGGAAAAAATACCTTGAGAAATAAATGGGAAAATAAAAGGGAAAAATGCAAAAATGTACAGAGCCAAATGCCCTCATCAGGGTCAAAAACCCTTCTGGCTGAATAGAGGCAAGCAATAAGTACTTCAAAGGCTCCTTCTCACAGAAACACACACACACACACACACACACACACACACACACAAATAAAACCACGTGTGAAAGAAATTGGCTCACTTTTCCATAAATTCAAGTGGACCTGAATTTATGTGATGCTCACCCTTCAAATAAATGTTTTCTAGTGACATGAAGATTCAGAAAATGCCTCAGCAGCAATAACTGGGATGGACGCTGCCTTGTAATAATTTGGATACACTTGGCTAATGCAGTTATTTGCAATGAGGTTGGCTCGGTGCCCAAAGCAGTGAGCAAACAAATACAGCTAGGCAATTGTTTCATGCCTTTCATGATAGCCAGAGAGATCTTGTTGTGCCGTCTTGGAGGGGCAGCGGTCAGTGCTGTGGGCTCTGGTCAGCAAGACCTCATCCGATGACATATGTTTTTCAGTAGCCTTTGTGAAATTTACCAATGTGTTTTATATAAAAACGCTGGTGAGGCACGGGTGTTTTTAATCAAATTAGTATGCAACATAAGGCGGCTGTGTATTCAAATGGGTTTTTTAGCAATTTGGTTGTTTTCCTTATAATAACAGGAAAGAACATTTTGATTTTGAAGGTGACAGAGGCAATATTACCAGAATTAAACAATCTGAATTAGCTTTTTCATGAAATGTAATATGTTTTATGCTTTTAGATGGGACGCTCTAGTGCCTTCAGATGAGCCTTCCGCTGTCACAGTCAATGGCCAGGAACAGAATAAGCTCTGGAGGTAGGATTATCCTCAAATTTAATTTTTTTTTTCAGAAGAAGCTAATGGCAAATGTTTCTAGCAAACTTCAGGTTCGTCTATGTTATAACTAGAGAACCAAGACAGGATATTAAAAGAACAGATGAGTATAAAATTAGTAAACAAAGTTTGACATTTCTGCTTATTCTATGAAATTAATGCTGAAAATGAATATAATCCTCCAAAATAATAAACAGTATGCTTGTCACACAAAACCTGCAAAATTTTGTTAATTTAGGTAGATTCAAGACTCTAGCAGCTGAGAGAATAACTGAGTACAATATGACAAAACCTTAAGTTATATGATATTTGTCTCTTAGAGTTTAGACAACCAAAGCTGATTAAGCATTCAGAGGATTTTGTGTGTTTCTTCAGTTTGTATGGATGGGTGTTTGCACAAGCAGCATTTAGAGTCCATCCATACCCCCACTAAGAAGCAAAATTCTTGCTCATATTGATCGTGAGAAAAGAAAAACTCAGAAGTGAACGAAAATATCAAATGCTTGAAGGAAATTTCAGAATTGAGGTAATAAAAAGCTCCCATAAATGCCCTTTTCACTGTGTAGACTGAACCTGTACAGTTGTAAACACAGTACTGTGCTGGACTCTCATGAGGTGATTCTTGCATTGTTTTAGGAAAGACAGCCTTACAGGTTCTTAGAGACTAGAACTGCCCGTCATTCACATGTGGAGAGACATATTGCTGACACACACCCACAAATCTTATATTCACAATGGTGGTTAAGTCATTCCTTTGTCTTCATGATGAGGTGATCTGAATGTCACTTCCAAGAGGATGTATGGAATTTTCATCCCAAGCCTGCACAGATGGTCAGTGATGTCAAGAATTGCAATATAGCTTAGCAGCCACGAGATCTAGCTTCAAAGGGAATGACATCTGCCTGAGAGAATAAAGGACACACACACTGGGAGTCACATAGACACTCTACAAATACTGGCAGGAGAAAGATGACTGACTCAAGTGGGCTGCTAGTGTTCTGCATGAAAGGTTTGTGAAGTCATCTGGTGTCTGGGAATCAGTCTGAAAAGTGCAGCTTTGATCTGTAAGAAAATACACTGACACAGTCCAAGCACCATGATGGTTTTGCTCACAGACTTACTCTGTCATGCCAAACCAGTCCCTGTAGCTACCTACATCCCGTAGACAATGAGGAAGAAGTGTCATTATTTCACTGAGGAGGCATGCTTTTGACAATGGTTCAAATCTCTGAAGGGTCCATAGTGGCCTAAGAGGCAGACTATTAAAGATCAACATAGAGGTGCTGTGAGATAATTACTGGATTGTTCTTTAGACAAACACATTGCGAACATGTTGTAAGAAAGAAAAATAACTCCCAAATTAGCATTTCTATGGGGGTAAGACCAATGCTTAATATAAAAAGTTAAATTCAGCCAGTGTTTAGTGACAAGTGAGATGTCAGCAGAGACAGAAAGTAAGTTATGGGGATCTCTGCCTGAAGAGCTTAAGAAGTTAGGAAAAACAACCCTTAAAAACCAACAACATAAATATACAGAGTCGTCTTTAATGTAATGAAATGCTCAGTGCTGCCTCTGACATGAACTGATTGGCCTGCTCTTTGATCACTTCCCCCTGATGGGGGAGCAGCCTTACCAGACCACAGAGGAAGACAAAACAGCCACACCTGATGTGATCTGATAGACTAGGATCAGAGGGAAGGGGAGGAGGACCTCCCCTATCAGTGGACTGGGGGAGGGGCACAGGTGAGGAAAAGGGAGGGGGGTAGGATTGGGAGGGGAGGAGGGAGAGAGCTACCTAATGTTTTCTTTGTCCTTTATCTATAGTTAATTCAGATTTTCTATTTTAGCAAAAACACACCCCTTTCCAATATTATTCCCCACTTGAGCCTTTGCCACTGGAATGATTAATCTTGAAGAAAGATCTAAATTTCACCTAGCACTTTGAATCCAACAAGGATGGAACTGGGGTGTAGCTCAGAAGGTGGAGTGATTAGGGAGCATCACAAAGGCCTGGCTTTCAGCCCTTGAACTGAAAACAAACTAGCAAACAAACAGACCGGTCACATTGCCTGTAAACTCTGGCACTCTGAGGCTGGAGGCAGAACGAACAGAAATCGAGGTAATCCTTGATTCCATAGGAGTTTGAATACAGCGGGATGTACATGGGACTTTTTCTCACTAGAAAGAGAATGGAGGATAGAAGGGGCGGGGAGACTAGGGGGAGGGAGAGGGACGGAGACAGAGAGACAGAGAATAATCAGAAAACAATCACTGTGTATTTTTAAGTGAAGGAAGTCTGGCTTATTTTACACATTTCCACTTCCTGGTTGTGGTGACTATTTTCTACCACTTACCACACAAAATTCTTTTCCGTTTAATGAAGGGAGGGCGGGGGCTATGTGCTCCTCATCTTGATTTATTCTTACTGAAAATCCATAGATACCTACTCTGTGAGAACCCAATGGGTGCTTTTTTTATAGGAGTAGAGCAAAGAAATAACTTTCCTGGGCACACATTCTTTTGATACTCAGTACGTGTATTTGAAATGCCAGTTTTAGTCTGGCTTTTACTCTCATTCACATGGATGGGAAGGTAATGAGAGGGACCCGTTCCCAACTCTCAGGCACACTTCTTGAATACTGTGTGCCAGAAATGCGGTCTGGCTAAAGATAAATCGTGCTCCTCAGTACTACAAATTTTCCAATCAGTTTTCCTGAGGTGGTTGTCACATTTGGATTGCACCTTGCGACTTGAGCTTGGCCAGTGGTGTGAAGAGTCAGCTAACTAACATGGGTGAGAACCGTGATGTCAGTGTGACATCTGTCCCTGTTCAAAATGACTTTTGCAAGCTGCCTTCTGAAAGATGAGAGAAATCTGCAAAGTGACAAGGCTGGGTAGATTTAGGATTGGTTCAGAGATATGAACTCCAAGTGAGACGGTGAAGGGATGTAAAGGAAATTGGCTCACAGAATTTACAAGTTGCGGTTTAATAAAGAAAACAAGAAAGTTGGGCATAAAGGTGTAAATACTGTTAAAAAAAGGCAGATTCATCATTGATGGAAGCTAAACTCAGAACAATTAATAAAATCACTAATGATGAATTATGGATCGATTTCTCGTGTGTGTGTGTGTGTGTGTGTGTGTGTGTGTTGTCTACCACGATCTGCAGCACAATCCAAGTTTTACTAAAGAGAAATTAGAGTTAATGCCACAAACTAAGTTATCCTTTATGCTAGGTTACAGATTTTTACCAATTCTCTTTCTAGACCCAATTTTCTATTTGTTTCAGAATTTAGTTTTATTGTCTGTCTGTCTGTCTGTCTGTCTCTCTCTCTCTCTCTGTGAGTGTGTGTGTGTGTGTGTTACTTGTGTGTGCACCACATGTAGCTGGTGCCTGTGGTAGCCAGAAGAGGGAATCGAATTCCCTGCAACTGGAGTTACAGGGAATGGTGAGTTCCTGTGTCGGTGCTGGAAATCAAATTTCAGGTCCTTTGCAAGAGAAGCGAATGTGCTTAAATACTGAGCATCACTCCAGCCCCGTTTCAAATTTTCTATTGAAAAATGCACATTAACACTATATGCAGAAAAGAGAAAAACTTTTCAATATCATCAGTTAAGATTTATCTTAAACAGTAAAATATTCACATCAAAGGATAAAATACACTCAAAAAAAAAGAAAGCAGACTAAAATATATTATTTATTCAATGTGATAAAAATCATTGAATATTGAAAGGACTGACCTAGGGGACTGTGAGGTTTCCTGACTTTGAAATCATCAGCTGAAGACAGACAGGCTTTATTTCAATAAAGCACTCAACAGCATGGGCCTTACAGGCAGTTATTTTATTTATTTGACTTTTGAGATTGAACCTCATAAAATGAAGCTTTTTATTCCTGCTTCAAAGGCTTGTTCTAAATACTGATTGCAACATTGTTTATGAAGCATTTAGAAGAAGAATGCTGCATAAAGCACTGTTGTGTTAAATCTAGAAAGACTCCTGTGAACCAGTCAGCCCGGGGTTTTCTAAAACCATGGTTTTCAATTTATTTAGAGCAATGATCTTAATTTACAGGGACTTAATGAGCATTTAAAATAAAATTATAATGAAGAAAAAAAAGAATAGAAAATGGGATGTTGTACAGGGACACCTAAAATTGTGAGCTCAAATACCATGTGGCAAAGAATGATAGGTTTGTTCGGTAGCTGTTAGGGACATGAAAGCCAGAATCCCAGTGGATAGAACCTCAAGTGTCCACTAGGCAGGTTAAAGCTAAAGATGATAACAAGTGTTGAAAGGTTGTGGAGAATCGACATTAGAATAAGTTAGTCACTTAGGAGAAAAGTAAGACAACCAAGTTAAAGTTTCACTAAGAATCAACCCGGTATCCAACCATGCTTGGGGAGAATGTCCTGCTTCAATGGCTGTAAAGGCCTGAATGATCATGGCTGCATCACACTGTTGTGAGACTCTAATCTTGCATATATACCACAGGCAAACCAAGGAGACCAACACCAGAAGGCCTGCTAACGCTCCCATGCCCGCCCATTCCTTCAGATGATTCATGGCTGCAGCAATCCATGATGATAATCCTGTGGCTAGTCCTGCGTCCACTCTGGTAGAATTTACTGTGACAATGGCCACTCTCAGCTGCTCCATCGTAGTATCTCAGGATGCGAGGCTAAGCACTGCACTCAGGGTCAGCCGCTTTCGACCCAGAGAAGAGCATGTCTGATTGCATGCGGGTTGATGCCCCAGGTCCCGCCTCTGAGAAAAAGGTATTGACGGGTCTGATGCTCTTTGGGTGGATGACACCTAAATGAACATCGGTACAAAGTCCCAATTTATTTCTAATATCAGAGATCAGACCTCTATTCTTGCCTGATGCGTCTAAAACAAAAAGGGGGAACTGTAGAGAGCTGCGGAATGCTATGCCTTAAAGATGGAGCTGGTTTCCGCCTTCCACCTTCCTGATGGTGAGTGCTCTCTGTCACGAACAATTCCACATTTGGCTAAGGCTGAGGATCTGGCTTGCTTCCATGTATGTGGACCTATCTGCATTGCCCACGTGGCACGCCTGGGTTGGCTACCCAGAGGCTATTTAAGCTGTGGGCTGGCTTTCCCCAGGGTCCGAGGATTGTTCAAGGTTCCTGAATAAACTGCATTGAAAAAAAAAAAAAAAAAAAAAGAATCAACCCGGTAACTACACATACCACAGAAATTAAGACATTCTATGATGTACCATCCTCAATGCTGACAATGGCACTAGTCAGAGTAGTCAGGAAGCGGTGGCAGTCTGTATGTCCTTCAACTTCAGAACAGTTCAATGAACTGTGATCTATTACTCTACGGAGCACTTTCTGGCTTTGAAGAGGAATGAAGCGCCAAAATGTGACAACACAGATGAACACTGAATACTGAATATATTGCTCTAAGTTGAAGACTATTGAGAAAACAGGTTATCAACCACAGCTCATAATGGCTATGGTCAATAGATGAGGGCTTTGCAGTCTGGGGATCACCAAAACTGTCAATATAAGATATATATAAAATGCTGGAGGTCATAAATAGTAAACCACAGAAAAATATGAGAAAGAGATAGTCATATAGACATCACAATGAAAAAAAATAGTGATGGCTCTAGTTGCACAGAAATACGTCAGTATTCTCAAGGCAGAGTTCCCTGAAGTGTCTTCTAAATATTTTATAGTTTAAACAAAGGCATTAGTAAGGTAAGATGCCAGGGATTTTGTGGAAATTAGAATGTTTTCTTGAAAATTCTTATATATTTTGCTTTTCTTATAGCTTAATAATTGGGTATCTTTGAGCCACATAGTACATAGTTGAGTTTTAGCTTCCCATTCTTCCTTTTTATTACTTATACAATGAATATGATTTATAAACCACACAACTTCACAATTTTTTTGAAGACAAAAATCTGGTCATGCATAGGTAACACTTAGAGAATATGTCAACAGTTCATCTTAAAATATTATGCTCATAATTCCACTGTGATAATTCAAAAGCAAAAGATAAAAAATGCCGCCCTTGTTGCTCAGATGCACATCTTCCTTTCCAGTGTCACCCGCATTCTGTTGTGAAGTTGACAGCTGTGTGCACTGTAGCCTAGATCACCACGTTGTCAAGCTTGATACATCCAAGTAGGAAGCTGGGTTCTATCCAAAACCCACTGGTAAACTTATGTATCTAAGCAATGTCCTCTCTGATGTAAAAACATAAATACATATATAAACACATACATATATTTATCAAAGTAGAACAATGCTTCAGAAATAGAAAAATGCATAAAAACATTTTACTATCTCATCTCCAAGTCATAAATCCTCCTGGGTTCCCTCCATGTAACTCTTCCCCAGTGTGTTCCTTCACTTCCCTCACTGTTTCAGTATGACCTACCTACAGTACCTGAACACTTTCTAAGTAGACTGGCTGTAGATCAAGTCTTGTATAGATCCCTCTGTCTACGGCTTCATGGGTGACTTTCTCTAGAACACGTTGCTGTCTTGTATAAGCTAAAGTGTGTAAGACCTTCCTTGGCTTGCCTTATTTAGCTTCCAGTCTTTGATCCTAACTTTCTTGACATTTTCTAGCATCCTAACATGCTGCCTGCAACTCTTTCTCAAAGAGTATGAAGCTGAGTACTTATTCAATGTTTTCTCATATTTCAGTCAAAAATGGCAAACATTTTATTTTCTCTAAAATGTTTTTTTTTTCACAATTTAGGCTGAGTACGTAGCTTAGTGGTAAAATACTTAATTAGTATTTGCAAGAACCCAAGTTTGATCCCTGACACTACCAAAAAAAAAAAAAAAGATGATGATGATAATGAATATGGAATAGAAGAATCAATATGGACAGCGGCTTCTGTAAGAAGTCTGCAATGGCTTATAAGGGATTTAATTTTTCTAATCATTACTGGTAGATATAAGATGAGTTTTCTGGTTGATAAGTGAAATTTTATGGAAACACATTATTATCTTGATAAGTTTAGTTATTCTTGAATTTCCATATATTATCAGTTAAAAGTACTTGTCTTAAAGTTTTTGCAGAATAATTGGGAGAGCACTCCATTGCTAGTGGTTTTGTGTAATGGCTAGGATGCAAACACTATATTGTCTGAGCTTCCACCCCCCCAAAAGTCTGTAGTTTATTCTTTCGTGCGTGAGTGTTGAGTAAGTGAATAAATGATTCTGGGACTTCAAGGTGTTTCACAAAATTTGTAATTTCTTTATTGATAAATGTTTCTTTTTTAAGGTCTAGCTTCTGAACCTACACATTCTTGCGAATGTTTGAAATCTGTTGCAGTAAAATATGTTCCCTTGAATGGTTTTGGCGTCTTTGTCAAAGATCAGGTGTCTATAAGTGTGTGGGTTTATTTCTGGGTCCTCTGTTCGGTTCCATTGATCCACCATTCTGTTTCTATGCCAGTACCATGCAGTTTTTAAAACTGTTGCTCTATAGTAAAACTTAAGATCAGGGATGGAGATACCTCCAGAAGATCTTTTATTGTAGAGGATTGTTTTAGCAATTCTGGGTTTCTTGTTATTCCATATCAAGTTGAGAATTTTTCTTTCCAGGTCTGTAAAGAATTGTATTGGTAATTTGATGGGCATTGCATTGAATCTGTAGGTTGCTTTTGGTAAGATGGCCATTTTTACTATGTTAATCTTGCCAAGCCATGAGCATGGGAGATCTTTCCATCTTCTCATATCTTCTTCTAATTCTTTCTTCAGAGATTTGAAATTTTTTTCATACAAGTCTTTGACTTCCTTGGTTAGGGTTACTCTGAGGTACCTTATGTCATTTGTGGCTATTGTGAAGGGTGTTGTTTCCCTAATTTCTTTCTCAGCCCTTTTGTCTTTTGTATACAGGAGGGCTACTGATTTTTTTGAGTTAATTTTGTATCCGGCCACTTTGCTGAAGGTGTTTATCAGCTGTAGGAGTTCCCTGGTAGAGTTTTTGGGGTCACTCACGTATACTATCATGTCATCTGCAAATAGTGATAATTTGACTTCTTCCTTTCCAATTTGTATCCCCTTGATCTCCTTCAACTGTCTTATTGCTCTAGCAAGGACTTCCAGAACTATGTTGAAGAGATATGGAGAGAGTGGGCAGCCTTGTCTTGTCCCTGATTTCAGTGGGATTGCTTTAAGTTTCTCTCCGTTCAGTTTGATGTTGGCTATAGGTTTGCTGTATATTGCCTTTACTATGTTTAGATATGTGCCTTGTATCCCTGATCTCTCCAATACTTTAAACATGAATGGATGTTGGATTTTGTCAAATGCTTTTTCAGCATCTAGGGAGATTATCGTGTGGTTTTTTTCTTTCAATTTGTTAATATGGTGGATCACATTGATGGATTTCTGTAAAATGTTACGCTCAGGATGCGAGGCTAAGCACTGCACTCAGGGTCAGCCACTTTGGACCCAGAGAAGAGCATGTCTGATTGCATGCGGGTTGATGCCCCAGGTCCCGCCTCTGAGAAAAAGGTATCAGACGGGTCTGATGCTCTTTGGGTGGATGACACCTAAATGAACATTGGTACAAAGTCCCAATTTATTTCTAATATCAGAGATCAGACCTCTATTCTTGCCTGATGCGTCTAAAACAAAAAGGGGGAACTGTAGAGAGCTGCGTAATGCTGCGTCTTAAAGATGGAGCTGGTTTCCGCCTTCCACCTTCCCGATGGTGAGTGCTCTCTGTCACAAACAACCCCATATTTGGCTAAGGCTGAGGATCTGGCTTGCTTTTGCTTCCGTGTATGTGGACCTATCTGCATTGCCCACGTGGCACGCTGGGGTTGGCTACCCAGAGGCTATTTAAGCTGTGGGCTGGCTTTCCCAAGGCTCAGAAGATTGTTCAAAGTTCCTGAATAAATTTCATTGAGAAGAACCAAAAAAAAAAAAAAAAAGGATCAGAAAGAAGGAAAGGAGGACCTCCCCTATCAGTGGACTTGGGGAGAGGCATGAATGCAGAAAGGGGGAGAGGGTGGGGCCGGGAGGGGAGGAGGGAGGGCCTTATGGGGGGATACAAAAAGAATAAAGTGTAATTAATAAAAGTTAAATAAAAAAATTAAAAAAAATATGTTCCCACTATGAATGGATTGTGAATTTGATGAATAACACAACATTGTTAGGTGAGGGCTGACTTCAAACAGCTTCATAATATAGTATGACAACTTAAAGTCTCTGACAAAAAAATATTATGAAAAGCTGGTGGAAACTTTACAAAAGTAGAATAATTTTCTTAAAATGGGTTTACCCTATTTTCACAAAAAAACTTGGAAAATGCAGAAAAATCAGTAACTATACTTCTAAAAACAAAGCAAACAAAGACAACGAGAAAACCTCAAACTTTTGGGTGACTAGACATCTAAACAAGTGGTGTAAAATGAATTCTTGTTTTATACATCCGTATTGTATACATTTCTACTATTTCTGTTAGAGAAACTTCACACATTGCTAAATTCTAGATAATTTTTATGCCTCAAATGTAGAAAACTGACACATTCGGTTAACATGTTTTCTAGTCCACTACAATATTAAAGTATTTCAACAACTGTTGTCAGGCATTATTATTTTACTATAAAGTGTTCCCCACAAGCTTATTTGTTGGTCCCTCACCTGATTCCTCACTGGGGGACCAGATCAGGATGTGATGAAAACCTTAGGAGGTAGGGCTTCCCCTCTCCCTCTTCTGTCTAAGCTTGCTTGACAGTTTACTGACTCTTCTTTGGCATTCTCTTATCCACTTGATTGAATGAAACTTCAGAAAATGTGAGCTAAATGAATTTTTCCCCATTTCCAATGATTATAGGCATTCTGTCACAGCAGTGAGAAGGATAACTCAAACACCCAGATAACTTCAATGTTAATGGCACAATTCTGCGTTTTAAAAAGTTATTCTCCTGTAATGTAGAAATACTATCATTTCTAATATTTTCTATGTGATTTTTCTTTAACTCCAAACAAAACAAATTCCTTAATTACAGCTTTTATTCCTAAGCTATGGCCACCAACAGGTAATGGGCAAATGTAATAATCATTCAATTATCTTGTTCTTCTGAATTGAAACATACCATTACGGATGGAAAAAGAAGGGTCCTAAGATTCAGAAGTTCAAAAAGTTTTCAGTTACAAAACTGCTCCCCAAGGTTGTAAAACCACCAACTGGCTGCAGGACAGGAAGCAGCCTTCAGTAGAACTGTTTGCATGTTGCTGTAGGGAGCTCAGGGGATGCTGTTTTCACGATACCGGTGGGTTTGGGGAGATGCAGCTGCCTTTGAGTCACCTAACCCATGGCAAGGTATCCCCAATATTCACTGCATCACCAGAGTAAGCAATGGTGGGATTGTTTCTTTGGTCTAATATCAGTGCTGTATTTGGGGTGGAGATTTGTTTGTGCCTTCCTAGGAAAAGTTGTACATCAAATTTCCTGTGTTAAAATATAATTTCTCCCCCGTTTCAATGCTCGCAGATTGTTCTAGCTTACCTTTCATTGGTGTGCTAAAAGGCCATAATGAAAAGCAACTTGAAAATTAAAACCTTTGTTTCAGATTACAATTTATAGTTTATCATAAAGAAGAGTCGGGACAGGAACTCAAGGCAGGAACCTAGAGGAAGGAACTGAAGCAGAGACCATAAAGGAATGGTGCTTAGTGATTTTTCTCTTTGTGGCTTGCTCATCCCACTTTTGTATATACCTCAGGACCACTTTACCAAGGCTGACACTGCCCATAATAGGAAGGGTCTTTCCACATTGATCATCAATCAAGAAAATGCACCACAGACTCGACTATAGGCCAAGTAAATGGAAAGTTTTTCAACTGAGGATCCCTCTTCCTCAGTTGAGGTTCTTGTTTTTTTGTTTTGTTTTGCTTTGTTTTGTTTTGTTTTTGTTTTGGGTTTTGTTGAGAGAGATTGAGAGAGAGAGAGAGAGAGAGAGAGAGAAAGAGAGAGAGAACATGAAGGCAGTTGGGGAGGATCTGAGAAAAGATGAGGGAAAACATGATCAAAATATATTGTATGAATAAAAGATTTAAATAAAAAAGGAGAAAGTCTGAAAATAAGCTGCTTCTAATACTATCAAGTGATTGAGTATGTCTCGTGAAACCACATACTTACTTGCACATTTAACCATTTATTTTTACTTCTAAAAACTCTTTAAATGCAAATGTTCCAGACTAAATCTCAGATTGAATTACACTGAGGATGGGGTAGAAGGGCTAAGATGAGCAAGGAGAGCTTATTGTCATCTTCACAAGTTGGTTTTATTTGAAGTATTAACAAATACATAAAAAACACAGTTAAAGCAGTACTCAGTAAAAATAATATGGTGTAGCTCAGTGGTTCTCAAGCTTCTTAACTTTGCAACTTCTTAATACAAATTCTCATGTTGTGATGACCCCCAACCATAAACCCATTTTTGTTGCTACTTCATAGTTGTAATTTTGCTACTGTTATGAATAAAAATGTAAATAGCTGATATACAGATGGTCTTAGGTGATTCCTGTGAAAGGATGGTTTGACCTTTCTGAAAGAAGGTTGAGAACAGCTGGTGTAGATGATCCATAGGTTGTGGGAAACCGACACCAGTGATCTGAGTCTTTATAAAGCTTTAACAGCTGCAATGGCAAACTGCTATCGTGTGTTATACCAAGGAATTTTACTGGGGTTCTGAAGAAACCACCACTGACTCAATCAAATATTGCTGTGCATTTCACCCAGTTCTCTCCTACACAGGAAGAAGAAGAAACATGACCAAGAGGTTTGGTGGGTGCCGTAGAGACATTGCAAATGTAAGGGTGATTGGACTTTGCTTTGACTTTTACTGCAGTATTCTTGAGGAGATGATGGTAAGCAATAATCTTGAAGTATCTGCATTGATTACATTCACTCCAAGGTAAAGACTTGTAATAAAAGAGCAACCCCTAACCCTAAAGCTCAGGGATCATTTTGGAAAAGGGAACAGAAATTGTAAGAGCTAAAGGATCAGGACACCTGTTGCTAGATAGCATCTTCTAGACATGACAGGGACGCTGTACCCATGAGATTCCAACAAGGTTGCCCAAAGAAGACCTGCACAATGACAACACGAATGGACATGCCATTATAGACAGGGACAATTTCACATGGCCTCTCCTCTAGATGAATCGCTGTAGGCAGTCAATGGCTGGAGAGAGAGAGAGAGAGAGAGAGAGAGAGAGAGAGAGAGAGAGAGAGAGAGAGAGAGAGAGAAAACAGTTTTTTGGGGGGAACAAAGTTCCCTGATAAATTATCCAGTCCTTAGTGGTCAGCTCTAAATACTTGCACATGAAAGCAACACTAAAAGGTCCAATACTAGGTTGTGTGTGTATGTGTGCATATATATTGCAAGTATAGATATGCACATAACACTAGTGATTTTTAGAAGAAAAGGTCATGTATTTCAGAGAGAACAGGCGGAGGAGTTAAAGGGAGGAAGGGGAGCCGGAAGTGGTGTAAAGTACAGAATCCATGTTTCTTCAGTGCATCCACACTTCCACCTTCTCTCTCTATCCCAGTGCTTGCTGTTGTGTGAAGCAATGTAGACTGAGACTAAACTTGAAGGAGTGTGTGTGTGTTTGGAGTGTGGTGTGTGTGTGTGTATGTGAGTGTTTTAACTAGGTTATGGTTCTCACAAGAATTCAAGTAAGAACCAGGACCTGGCAACATAATGGAAGGCTAGAGACAGAGTGATTAAACTCAGAAATCTATACAGCATCAAAGATAAAGGAAGGGCTGAACATTTAAAGTAATATGATTAATAAAGACAAACGCAAGAAAAAACAGGCACCAACGCACGGAGACACATTACGAGGATAGAGCAGTAGTTATTATCAATATATAAACATACATATGGAAAGCCAACTTCAAGTCAATTAAGGAAGGGGACTATAAAACAAATGGCTATACTGAAAGGTGGGGGAGGGTAACTAGTAGGTCCTCCATTAATATTTGTTTAATTATAGTGAGTTACTGAATGGGGATGTTTACACAGTGAGACCCGAGTGGACTAGAGTTCAGTGGCTTCTGCACAAATCAATAGTGAACTGCTGATGGTAATGAGCTGGCCCAGGGAGAAAGAGCAAAGGAGACATTAGGAGTCAGCCATAGAGACATTAGGAGACAAACTAAACAGCAGTCCAGGTACAAAGACACGAGATCAGAAGGAGCGGCGGTCCGCATTGAGGTCACGGAAGAGATCTGTGCTGTTCTGTAAAGTTCTCTGTCTTGTGGATATGAAGGTAATTTGGGAAGGGTGATTTACATTTTTCTGAAGGTTGCCTGAACTAGACTGGCATGATGTCTCCAGCAGCTGAGACGCCAGTGTGGACAGGGGAACTCTACAAGGTGGTGTCCACAGATGAAGAGCTACAGGTGGCCAGTGGCTACTGGGAGAGGGAGGATCCTATTGTTCCAGGGGTGAGCTCCTGCATAAGTTGTCCACTCCCAAATGGCCAACCATGAGCACGTGCACATATGGACAACACTGAGAGTACTCAGTCAACTGCATACGCATACATGTGTATGCACAATAAGGAAACCATGAGTTTGGGAGGGAGAAGGGTAAGGAACTGGAGAAGTTACAGGAAGTAGTTGGGGCAGGAGTACTGGACATGCAGTAGTCGTGTAAAGTCCTCAAAGACATGTAAATAAATGAGAGCAAAGTTCTATGACTTGGTAACTGGGTCATTAGCAAAGACACCAACTGTAGTCAGTCAATGGTGGTCATCTGAGAAACACAGGCCCTAGGAAATAGTTTGAGAACAGCAGCAGGGAAAACGAGAGTGACAACCTGTCTTTTTATTTATTTTTTTCCAAGTAGGTCTGGTGTGTGTGTTTGTGTGTGTATGTGTGTGTGTGTGTGTGTGTGTTTAAAGGCCAGAACTTGATATCAGATATCTTTATTAATCATTCTCCTTATTTTTTGAGACATAGGTTTTTTCAATGAAGCTGGAGCTCGTGGACTTTGTTAGGAGGACAGGTCGGTGAGCCCCGAGGACCCACCTGTCCCAAGCCCCAGTGCTGTGGTCACAGACTGGTGTTCACATGGGTGCTGAGGGTCAGAACCCAGCTCTGCAGGCTTATGTGGCAAGTGTTTTATCAACTGAGCTATCTCTTCAGCCTTCAGGAAAGGTGTCGTAATTGAATAAAAACCAACAATGTGATGTTGATACTGTAAAAATTACCAACACTTCACTGGATTCTCAAAAGGATTATGGTAAAAACTTGAGAAAGAAATTCTTCTCATTTTAGTTTCTCTTAATTAGGATATTTGTTTTTAGTTCAAATAGCATTTTTAAAATAGGGGTATATCTTATCTTCAAATAAAGATAGAATAATTGCTACAAAGAGCACCTTTACCTCAAACTGTATAATTTAT
Source organism: Meriones unguiculatus (assembly GCF_030254825.1). Classification (NCBI taxonomy): domain Eukaryota; kingdom Metazoa; phylum Chordata; class Mammalia; order Rodentia; family Muridae; genus Meriones; species Meriones unguiculatus. The sequence goes on along the minus strand of NC_083350.1, from coordinate 65,449,531 downwards.
GAAAACCATACTTTTAATGGTTTCATATATGCAACTTGTTCTTTTTGTGTACTTCAAAGACACCTAATTCATTTGTAATTAGGTGATTTACATTTTAAGGAAATGGTTTAAAAATTCAAGCAACTGTAAATAATTTAAGGAAACTTAGAAAAACAACAACATGGCTCTGAAAAGAAAATATTTGGAAGGGACTGTCCACAGGGAAACACTTTATAAGGTGAAAAGGTTTATTTTGATCATCATCATAAATATTAGCAGAAAGAGTCAGCTCTCTAAACCCAAGTCCTCTGTGGATGCAATTAACTGTGAATTAAAAACTGTGAAAAAAAATCGAATATGAACTGAACATATCCAGACTACTGTTGTATCTGTTATTCTGTAAATAAAATGTTATAATGAGAATTTATATGGTATTCCCATTGTATTAAATCTAAGAAAGATACTTAAAGAACACAGGAGCAAGTGTACAGGTTATATGGAAATTACATTATGTACAGGATGACTCTTTATATAGAAGATTTGGACATCTTCAGATTTGAGTATCCATGTATAGCGGGTCATTATATTGATCCCCTATGCAGATGAAGGAATGACTGGAGTAGCCACTATGCTAGCTAATCTCACATTTTTTACCATCACTGTGACACCAAGAGGAATTTGAACTGGAGAGAAATTGGCAGTTGAGGGACTCAACAAAAGCCACACAGAGCCAGGATTCCACCTTGAACTTATACTGTCTAACTGGAAGAACACCAAACTCATTTAACTCTTAAGTGTTCTGTATAGCATCTTCTGAGAAAATAAGGTCATTTTAAGTTTGGAAATTTCTATTGCAAAATTTGCCAATTCCTTCACCATTGATTCAAAGTGCTGAATGATAAAATGCTTTCATTTTTAAGTGTGTCGTGATGGGTACATCTTATTTCCAAATAAAGATAGAATAATTGCTACAAAGAACACCCTTACCTCAGACTCACAATGGACCCCCAATGAGCATTAAGGTTACATTCTATAATTACAACTGTATATTTCCTTGATATCCAAGGCAAATGAGCATGATTATATTTAAAATGGGTGCTGTAGAAATTTGGAAATTTCTAGATTATTTTTCTGCAGCTTGCTTGTCCCACATAGCTTCAAAATCCAGTGACATATTTTTTTGGAATGCCCATTCTCATGCAAAAGTGCCGATTTCCAGAGAGTCAGATGGACAGGTGGGAAGAAACAACCATGATTAAAAGATAATGTATACGAGGCCATAGGTAGGAATCACATGACCCTGTCCTTGTAAAGGGTATATAATACTCCACTGTGTGCCAGTTCTATCGCGTTTATACAATTCCATATAAAAATTTATCTCAAATTTGCTGACCTTTCCCTCTTCATAGACGATATTATAACTAACAACATTATACCCTACACCTTGTAGACTTTTCCAGATTATTTCCTTACAAATTTCTAGATGTGCAAATGCTGTCTCGGTGAGTAGGCATGTGCATTTTGTTAGATGTCCTGCTGGGAACAATCACAGTAACTGCAAAAAATATTTTCCAGGCACTTCTCTGGGTGCTAGAGTAATGGTTATGACTAAGTAGTATTTCCTTTCCAATTGCACTTACATTTAGTTGGCAGAAATAGACCATGAACAAATGAAAATAAGCTAAAATATAAGTTTTCATATTAAAGAAAATCAAATCAAGTGACATGATAGTGTGTAGACAAGAGAAAGATTCACATAAGGGTCTCTGGTGAGCTATTCTGAGGAGGTAACTTTAAACTTAGAGTCAAATGGTAAAAAGCCAACAGGGAGAAATCTGGGGAGAAATGTCCCCCTGGAATAATATGACCACTTAAAATACCCTTATTATAAATGAGCAAGCACCTAAGAATATCTCATGGCTAAAACAAAGTGAGGCAAAGAGAAAGGATATGAAAGGAAAGAGACTGGAATACACACTCCATATGGCCATGTCAGGAAGTATCCTTCAGTTCTGAATGTGATGGTGAATTACCCACTGTCTGTGATTTTTCCACTTCAGCTATTATCTGCAGACACCTAAAAGAAATTACTCTGTGCATGCCTGCAATCCCAGAACTAGGGAGGTGGAAGCAGGAGGAGTAGAGATTCAGGCTAGCGTGAACTACATACTAAGAACCTGTCTCCTAATCAACTAATCAACCAATCCACCCCCCCACCCCCCCCCCCACCCGATTGACCGATCAACCGACAAACTGACCAACCAACAATATACAAACCACAAACTTTCAGCTCAGTGACTTGCAGCACTCCTGACCCCTGTAAGCTTAGTTCTATTAACTCACATCTTATGGATACCAACACCTGCGAATGCTGGACTTCCTCACTTAAAAATCACATCAATTCATGTACATCTTTCTGTATGATTCACAGGACCTCTTCATCACCTTATTATATCTAATACAATATAAATGTCCTAGAAATTACTGTTACACTGCACTGTTTATGTGGAAAACTGAAAAAAAATGCATATGCTCAGTGCATGTAAATAGCATTTCTTGTACCTTTATGTATATCTTGCCATGTTTGTAATTCCTTGGTTCACAGGTGATAGAGCTAGGTAGGACAATTTAATTGCTTCCCTCCCTTGGCAGCTTGTGTAGTATGTTATAGAACCCTGGAAGCTAGACCTCAGGAAAGAGGCTTTCAGATCAGAACCAGCTTGAGTCATCAAAGTGGTGTGTTTTAAGCGTGTGCTGTCTTCAGGAGGAACCCATCTTCAACCTCTGAGGTCAACCAAGGCTACAACAATGATCTATATTGTTTTGGGGGTCACTTGGACTACCCTGACAGACCTTTAAAAGGAGGTTCCTTGTGTCTGCTACTTGGGTTGTTGTTAGTTCTTGTGTGTGCCAGTATTGTCAGCCCATATGGTTTAACTTTCTTTTAGATATTATATATGTATTTGTACATATGTGTTTGTGCACTTATATGTGTTATTTATAATTCTAAGTAAATATAAAATGATATGATTTCTTGAGGATTTATCAAGCAACCTTGGTGTTATTTGTCCCTTGTTCTTTTTGACCTCTGTCTCTTCTCCCTAGTTGGGAGCTCTCTCTATTATTCCATTTTCTACTTTGCATCACCAATATCCTTCTATTCTCCTCCACCATCCTCATTCCCCTCTATGGTCCCATTATCCCTTCCTTGTTTGTATGCTTACTGCATATTGTAGACATCTGAGTACTTGGAATGATGAATACAGATCACAGAGAACATGTGACATTTGTCTTTCTGGTCTTGGGTTACCTGAATCAATATAATATTCTTTAGGTTTATTGGTTTGCATGAAAATTTTGTAATTTCATTTTTCTTTACTGCTGAATAGTATTCCATTGACATATGTACCACATTTTCATTATTCTTCATCTGTTGAGGGACATGTAGGTTGTTCCATTTCCTGGCTATTGCGAATAGGGCACAAGTATCAGTGGAGGAGGATGTCAAGTCCTTCAGGCGTATGTGAAGGGTTGTTACATCTGGGTCTTATCCTTATACCTACAGACAAGTAGAGCTACTGTCCCTCATCAAAGGTTTTTTTTTTAATTAGATCATAAGTCTAGTTTTTTAAATTTTTATTTTTTTCACAATTTATTCAATATATATCCTTATTGAAGCTCCCTCCCTCATCTCTCCCCAGTCCCACACTTCCTCCCTCTTCTCCCTATCCCTTTCCCCTAGTCCACTGAAAGAAGGAATTCTCCACTATTGCCATCTACCCATCTGCCATCTGCTTGTCAAGTCTCATCAGGACTGCCTGGATCTTCTTCTTCTGTGGCCTGGCAAGACTGCATCACCAGGGCAAGTGATCAAAGAGCAGTCAACTGAGTTCATAGTAGAGGCAGCTCCTGATCCCCTTACTCCTAGATCCACATGGAGACTGAGCTGCCAATCTGCCATATCTAAGCAGAGGGTCTAGGTCTTCTCCATGCACGGTCCTCCTTTGCTGCAGCAGTCTCTGCAGGACTCCCCCTGGGCTCAGATCTTTTAGTTTTGTTAGTCTCCTTGTGGGGCTCCTGTCCATTCTATGTTGCTCTTTTCCCACCCCTCTCTTCCTCCATAAGATTCCCTGTACTCTGCTCAAAGTTTGACCCGAGTCTCAGCATCTGCTCTGATCCCCTGTTGCGTGAGTCCTTTCAGAAGACCCTCTATACTAGGATCTCATCCTGTTTCTTTTCTTCCACTGCTCAGAGAAGCTTCTTTTAAAAATCAAGTGGAAGATCTTCTCTATTTCCCACTATTTGCCTACAAATTTTATGATTTCCTTGTTTTTAAAAGCTGAGTATTATTCCATTTTCCATTGTGTAAGTGTACCAAAATTTCTGTGTCCATTCCTCCACTGAGAGACATGTAGGTTGTTTCCAGATTCTGGCTATTATGAATAAAGCTGCTATGAACATAGTCGAGCAAATGTCCTTGTTGCTTACTTGAGAATATTTCAGATATATGCCTAAGAGTAGTATAGCTGAATCTTGAGGTAGCACTATTCCTAATTTTCTAAGAAAGCACCAGACTGGTTTCCAAAGTGGTTGTACAAATTTGCATTTACAGCAGCAACGGAAGAGGGTTCCCCTTTCTCCATATCCTTTCCAGAATGTGTTGTCATTTGAGTTTTTGATCTTAGCCATTCTGATGGGTGTGAGGAGAAATCTCAGGGTAGTTTTAATTTGCATTTCCCTGATGACTAATGACATTGAACATTTCTTTAAGTGCTTCTCTGCCATTAGATATTCCTCTGTTGATAATTCTCTGTTTAGCTCTGAACCCCATATTTTAATTGGATTACTTGGTTTGTTGGTTAGAACTAAAGAACATCATTCTGAGTGAGGTATCCCAGAAGCAGAAAGACACACATTGTATATACTCACTTATAAGTGGATATTAGACATTGAATATAGTATAAACATACTAAAATCTATAGTCCTGAGGAAGCTAAACAACAAGGAAGACCCTAGGGAAGAGGCTGAAACCTCACTCAGAAGCCTAAACAGGATAGATATCAGAAGCTGGAGAAGACAGGGAATAGGACAGGAGCCTACCACAGAGAGCCTCTGAAAGAGTCTCCCCACCACGGTATCAAAGCAGATACAGAGACTCTTAGCCAAACTTTGGACAGAATACAGAAAATCTTATGGAAGGAGAAAAGAGAAAGACATGGAGGGGACAGGACCCAAAATATCTGGGCCCAGGCAGGCCTGTGGAGATCGATGTTCCAACTGCGGAAAATGCTTGGAGAGGACTGAGAACCCCTGCTCAGATTTAGCCCTTAGGCAGCTGAGCCTCCAAGTGGGTTATCTAGTAAGGAAAGCAGAGTCTGCCTCTGACATGAACTCAGTGGTCGGCTCTTGGATCATCTGCACTTGGGGTGGGGGAGCAGCCTTACCAGGCCACAGAGGAAGAAGATGCAGCCAGTCCTGATGAGACCTGATAGGCTAGGGTCAGATAGTAGGGGAGGAGGACCTCCCTTATCAGTGGACGAGAGGAGGGATATTGGGGGAGAAGAGTGAGTGGGGAGGGGACTGAGAGGAGACTAGGGAGGGGCCTACAGCTCGGATACAAAGTGAATAAATCTTAATAAATAAAAAAAAATTCAAGTGGAGACTATCAAGGAAAGCTACAACTGGATTGAAAGGACCATCCCAGTTTTAAGGCATAGATCTACAACACAACTTCTGTATCTGTTGCTTAGTGAACATCACAGAAGAAGGGACGGAAAGATTGTAATACCTAGGATACCAAGAATTTTTCTGTGAAACAGTCTCTCATAAAAATGGATGAGAGAAAGAGGCTTTCAAGTTGAGATGAGAGCATGGGAGGGGTTCTAATGAAGAGTAGCTGGGAAAGGCAGGAGGGAAGAAAGGGACAGGAAAGTCACTAAATTCTATCTTAATTAAAAACATTTAAATAACAATAAAAATAAATTCTGAAAAGGAAGCCCCATCTTCTGCCAAGAAGGAACATTTTGTTGTGTAGCCAACATACTCTAATGCAAAAGGAATTTGAGGTTGCCTTTGTGCCTCCCTGTGCTTACTGTCATGTCTTAATGATAGGTCAGCAATGGTGGCTTTAAATTCAGGGCTGACTATGTCTTTGCATTGTTTGCCTCAAATCTTTCTAGGTTTTGCAGAAATTTTATGCATGTGACATATTTGTCAGCAGCCCACACAGTCAGCACTGATTATTGTAGTATGTGAGTGTTTATCTCTACCAGGAACCTCTTTGGTTAATCTCATCAGCTATTGTGTGTGTGTGTGTGTGTGTGTGTGTGTGTGTGTGTGTGTGGTGACTCACCCTGGTCAACCTGTATCCTTCCTAGAATGCTGAGCTCAGTGAGCCCATCATCACATTGCTGCAGAAAGCTTTGCCTTTTGCTGTGTGGCTCTTTTCCTTCTTTCCTCTTCCTGTCTCTTCCCTGCACTTTTAATGATGCGGCCTTAAATCTTTATCCTCTGTAGCAATCTCTGTGGAACTAATGTAATCTCCTTTGGCAAATACTCCTGTGGCCTGAGGAATTGTAAGCTTCTGTGGTTGAAAAAAAAAAGTGTTTTTATGCTTGGACTTCTGAACGTTGATCAGAATCACTTCCTATTTTACTGTAACAGCTCCACCTTAGAAACCATTTCATCATGTGAGCCTAATTGCTTAATCATATCCATGCTTGAAATCATAGCTGTAGCAGTCTTTATAATTGAAATAATTTTGCATTTATAGAGAGACAATAATACATCCTATATAGATAATTGGCTGGGTGGCGCAGAGGGAAAGCATTTAAGAGAACCTGTGCAAGAATTGGGCTTGAGTCTAAAGGGCTGGGCTTGCACCCCAGTACTCTCTCCTACTTGCAAGCAGAGAGGGGCATAAAGATCCAACAAGGCGCCTGTTGCAGGCTCCATGGTATCAGTTTCTACTCTGTCTCTCTCTCTATATATATAATTGTAGTATACTTTTACCTATATACTTCAGCATAGTCCCAGTGTCTCAGAATGCCACTCTGTTAGAAACGGTGCCTTTGTAGAAGTTTTAAAGCTTTAAAAAATGAATGAGACTATTGGCATAAGACCTAATCCATGATAATGGTCATTCTTATTAGAAGAGTAAATTTCTGGGTCTGGTGACCTTACTCAGTCTGATTACCTGAGTTGGAACACAAATGGTAGAAGGAGAAAACTGATCATCACAAGTTTTACACACACACACACACACACACACACACACACATACACACACACACACACACAAAGTAAATGACAAAAAAGAAAGGGAGAGAAATTTTTTTATATATGGACACTTGAAGACAAATTTTTTGCCTATGTTTTGTTTTTCTGGATTTTCAAATGCATTCATTTGTATTGTTCATTCAAAAATTTTAAAATCACGTAAGGAACAACTTGACTGGAAGTGAATTAATTTATCCCAGAAAATCAACCAACACTTAAGTTGGCGCTGTTAACATCTACAAGTCAGGGCAATCGACTGGAACTGACTAGAGGCATTAAAAAGAATCAAGCCTGATGACACCTTCACCTCAGATATCTGATGTCTGGAACGATGAGACCGGAAACTTTCTGTTGTTTTAAATGCTTAGCCTTGGGGCTATTTGTTACTACAGCTCTAGCAAACTAATACGGATATTAGTAATGGTGGTGAATACTGATCATCAGCTTCAGAGGATCTAGACTCACCATGGTAACAGACCTCTGGACAGGTCTGTGAAGGAGGGCCTAGATTAATTCAATAGAACGGGGAAGGGTCACCATTTTCGGAGCTGGGGTCCTGACCTCAGTAAGATGAAAGAAATGGGCTGGACACCAGCAAACATTCTCCCGTGTGGCTCTGATACAGTGTGCCCAGTTGCTTTCAACCTTGGTTCTCATGCTCTCCCTGCCCTGATGGAGCACACCTAAAATAGGAGATGTGACAAACCAGTTGTTTCCTTTGGGTGCCTCTGCCAGGTGTTTCCTCACATAATTCCTTATTAATTAGGCAAATAAGGGTGATATAAGATTATATATGAGGATGATGATTCTATTTGTAACTGACCAAGCATTTATGATACAGTGCATTCAGGGTGCCATGTCTTGCCTGTCATGGTGACCATTGCATTAGAGAATAGCTAATATTAGCTACTTTTAGTTATTTTTCTCATATTTATTACAATGAAGAGACAGGAAATGAAAATCTGTAGCAATAAAGAGGGAGACCTGCAGATATGAGAAGAAAAAAACAACAACAACAGAATATTTCACCAATGGGAGAGGAAAAAATAAACATTGCTGGGACTAGAAGGAAAATTTTGACCAAGAGTTCTATCACCAGATAGTCAGAGGATGGTATCAGAGGTCCGCAGCGGGAGCTCAGGTGAGTATTTTGATTTACTTGATCAACGCCTTCATCAAATGCCTACATTGTCGGTTTTAATTTCCATGTGACCCCTGTGGCTTACATCGTTCGTGTTCTAACAGAATTAATAACAGTTATCACGAAGCCACTCATAACATTCTGTGGATTGCTTTATTTTTCCTTTTTTTTTTTTGTTTTGCTTTCTGAGTTACTGACACATTATTGCATCAAACATATGTAGGGTCAATCCATGCTGGATGGTTATTAGAAACCATGATAACAAAAGTCATTACACTGCAGTTCAGTTTTGACAGTAAAATTTCAGCAACATTATCACAAATCCTCATGCATTAGTGCAATGATCCTTACTACAGTTTCATATTAGAATCAAAAAACTGCTGTAGCATGCTTCATACAAAGAGTCAAGCGAGCCAAATTCTTTGCTGCTTTTATAGATAACAGTTCTGTCCTCTTTCTGTGTACACCACGCAAACGCTGGCTTTGTTTTACTTTCCCTGGTAACCTTTGAGAATATTATGTATACCCCGTTAAAATTTTCTTTGAAAGTACACAAGAATAATAGAATCCAGGATTGAATGAAATAATTTAAAGGTCACTGTATATCTAATATAACTTAAAAAGTTTAAATGTTGTATTCACTGTATTACTACATTTCATGTATTCAAAGAAGTGTTAGGTAATGCCTGTCATTCTACTTGATTACCTATTTTCTATCAACTATGTGGCATCTATCTATCATCTATCAATCAAAAATCTATAGATCTATTTATTAGTCATCTATCTACCTACCTATCATCTATTATTCATTCATTTGTCTTTCATCTATCATCTTTCTACCTATCTGTCATCTATCTTTCGATCAGTGTTTACTGTGAAGGGATAGCAGGATTTTTAAAAATAGTATGTTTTATATTCAAGATCCCTCTACTAGAAAAGCTGTGACAGGAATCCTTCAGCTGAGAAAAAAAGAAACATTTCTAATATCTCTTAATATAATAGTTTACAAGAACCATCAACACATGTAAAGGGTAAAGCCACAACATTACCTGAGGACATTATATAAGGCTAACCTAACAATACACCAAAAATCAACAGGAAAAGAAAAAGCATTTTTAACTAGTGCCTATCAAATTAGATTTAGACCCTCAAAAAAAAAAAAAAAAACAACAACAACAGGTATATTTTCTGTAATGAGATGCTTATATAGAAAATCATGGAACATTGCTAACTAAATACCCAATTCTTCATGTAAAATACATTTTTTTTTCTCTGGCAATTCTGAGCCAGGCTAAAAATCTTATTCAGTGGGATAAAATTGAAGCTATTGTGGGGCTGTATTATTAGGTCTGCTTTTGAGGTAAGAATCTTAAATAATTATCCTGGTGTGGTCTGGTGTGCTGTGCACTGGACATGCTCACATTTGAAAAACATATGTGAATATGCTGACAGAATAAATCACCTGAAAGTAAGTTTAGATCCCGTGGCCAGAGGAAACAGAACTTCAGCTAAATCTCTTGATAACCACATTGTTTACTGCTAATGATAAACGCTTATGTCAATGGAACTAACCCACCGTTGCTTGTCAGAAGTGACAATTTTTCAGCGCTTTGGGAATTCACGTATTTTTCCTTATACAAGGTAATCAAGTTGTTTTCCATAATGATTCCATTAACCCGGTATGGATTACTTCACATCTGTACTCAAACAATGATATGGATACCAGTTTTGAGTGTCTTTATATATATATGTATGTATATATATATATATATGTATGCATGTATATACATTTTTGTGGTGTTTCACTCTGTGAGAAGAAAAACAGACTAAAATATTTAGCATATGAAGATTTGCTTTCCTTACTGTTACGTATGTTAACAAATTATTGTCAGATATGGTTCTATAGGTTTGAGGCGAGGTTATCACAAGAGCAACTGTAAACATGTTAGGTTGAAAATTTGCCTCTCATGCACTCATGCACTCAGTCCCGATACGACTGGACGTGCTGGGACAGGTAGGTCAGCACAGTGGGAGCGGACTCCCCTTTTTTGAGGGGGAAGAGAGGGCTGATATGGGGAAGAGGGAAGGAGGGTGGGACCAGGAGGAGAGGAGGAAGGGGGCTATGATTGGTATGCAAAGTGAGTAAATAAACAAACAAACAAATAAGAAAATATGCCTGTCACTGAAGACATATACAATGACCATTTAACTTATTAGATGGCATTTTTTAAAATTCCATTTTAATTTTTCTATTGTGTGTATATGCATGCATATGTACAGATGTGCAGCACAGAATGCAAGAGAAGGTCATGGGACTACTTGCAGGAGTCAGCTCTCTCTGTTTACCATGTATGGATTCATTATAATCTATCAACTGGGTGATTCCCAAGGCTTCTAGGGCTCCATGGGCACTACTGGGGAAGTCTGTTTCTTCCTTGTTTAAGGGTACATTTTAGCAGAGTCTCATGACAGTCACTAGTTAAAAATGCTTTTTTTTTTTTTTGTTCTTTTTTCTTTTCCTGTGACTGGTGCGAACATTGAACATTGACTCCAAGCTCTCCTTATTTCTCCCATGAGAAAACATAGGGTTTGGACAATGGAAAAGAGGTGTGGGTGAAAACAAGCCTGGCACCAGCTGGCTGCACCTGCCTCAGTCATTGCAAATAGTCCTCAGCAAGCTGAGACCTGAGCAGAGCCCGTCAGATAGACAAGAAATGGCAAATTTAATTGATGCCCGTGAATAATGCTAACTCCTGAAGAACAAATATGTAAGCATGTGTTCAAAGAAAGAGGCCAAAGTGTGTGTGTGTGTGTGTGTGTGTGTGTGTGTGTGAAAGAGAAAGACCCTAGCAGGGTCTTTATTAGCAATTTTAGGCAAAAGCTATTAACATAGTTGCAGTTTTCCTTCAGAAGAAGTGTATCTCCATCTGTTGTGAACAAGCCTCTAGCAAGGCAACTTTTAACATTTGCAAGGAAGGGCTACAGGAAACCACAACTGATGATTAAATCAAGACAGAAGAAAGCAGTGCAATCTATAGCAGATACAATGTTATCTGGAATTAAAGATTGAGATCTGCCTAATCAAACCTGGCAATGTAAATCGAATAGCCACATTTTGGGTTTTCTTCCTCTGTAGGATGAAGAGAGGCAGCTGGAGAACTCAGAATCTCTGCTGCAGCTGAGAAGGGATCCAGCCTGGCTTTAATACTGGAGCAAAGACGAGATTGGCTGTGCTGAGCCACCTAACATGTCTTTGTTGGATGATGGTTGATTGATAATTCTTTTTGAGTAATTCAATGAATAAATGAATGCTGTTTGTATTCTGTCCCTCAGAGACCATTTCCATTGAGCTCAGATTCAGCTACCATGTGTATACATCACTTTAGAGTGATGCTTTCTCTGAAGACTGCCCAGATAACAATGCTCATTAAACAAACAAACAAACAAACAAACAAATCCCAGCACATTGCTACCCGTAGTCTACTGAATATAACACTCAAATATAAGTTACCACTGTGTCCAAAACAGTCTATAATTCTTATGTGTACATATTAAGTCACTGAGGGCCTACGCCCTTTCAAGATGTTGGATCTGTAAAATTACTTTGTAAGGGAAGGGAAATTATTTAAGGCTGCTTCTAGTTGCTAAGATTAAAAATCATAATTATGAAGCTGATTCCCAGTTCTATGGAAGTTAAATCACTTCTAATGAAATAGGCTGCTCTCTGTTCCAAAAGTGGCCATTGAAAAGGGGAGACCAAACAGACAAAATCATAGAGACAACTAGTAATCAACAAACCTTTCATTTCAGCTGCACATTACAGGAATGTGACCTATGTGGCTTCTTATGTTTTATGATGAGATGTACACGGCATTGTTATGAATTAGTAAAGAAGCTATTACACGAGGGTGAAGTAAGTTGATGGTACACAGACTCAAGTTGCATTTCAGTCCATTCTCGTCTACACTGGTGACCTCATGAAAGTCACAGCCCCATTCCTGTTTCTTACAGAGGACCTACTGACAATAAGAACAGGAAAGAATCTAGGATGGTGGAGCATTAAAAAGATAACACTTGCTAAATTCATGTTCGTAGTACATAGGTTCATTGCCCTACACACACACACACACACACACACACACACACACACACACAAGCACACACAAGAATAAGTCTATCCACATATACACACAAATATATGAAAAATGTTTACTAGAAATAACCATTAAATTACATAGAGTGCTAGTTTTTATTTTCTTCATTTACAAACACTAGGGTTTTCTATGGGAAGGGGTTAAACTTTATGAATGGTTTCTGAAAGAATTAAAAATATTTTTAAAACCAGTTTGGGAAGCAATCTTTTTTTCAGCCAGCAGATTATACCACTATTTTGCAGGACAGCTTAACTTAACTCTCTTTGTGGGCTAAGAATTTCAGATGTCACTTGAAACAAAGGCCTATAGTTTCCTTGAAATATCAATTCAGTTTTAAAGAGAAAATATAAAATGTGCTCGAAATCTGCTTAAGAAAGTGATGAAAATACATTGATACACATGGCAGCGAAACCCCCTTTTCAGATTTTTTCTTAATTTATTTTTAGTTTTAGCTTTAATTTTGACATCTGAGAAGTTTCATATTGGGTTTGATTCTATCGTTATCCATGAATGGGGCAAATAAGAATTTTGCATAATTGCTTTGCCTCTTTCTGAGGGTTAAAGGGGGAAGACCCATCAGTGAAAATTTGAAAAGCCCTGGGGTACCAAGAAACACATCCAAATAAACAGACATAATATCACCACCGAGAGCAATGCTGCAGTGTTCTAACATTTGAAATGTCTCTGTGCAAAATTATGATAAGGAAGGGAACATTATCTTTAATTTGATTTACTCTTCCATCAGGCTTTGCTACGTTTGGTCTACAAATACAAAGAAGTATAAAAATATAAAATCTTTGTAGGGAAAGTAATATCCCTTGAGAATAAAAAATATTAAAATATAATTGTTTATCACGACAAAAACAATTCAGGTTGAGCGAAGGAAATTTATCATCAAACAGAAAAAGTTTACACAAAATTCATAGTGTTAACCTTTGCATTACTGTACTCCAAACTAGGCTGAGCAGAACACTAAACTCCTTCCATATACACAGGAAAGGCTGTGATATCAAAGAAATAGACTAAAATATTAAAGGGTTGTCTTGTTTCTGACAGCCAGATTCCTTCCTATGAGTGGCACATTAGATGCTAATGACATACGATTTCTCACTGACAGATTAACAGCTTCAATATGGCCTCTCTGTCCATCGCAGCAGATTGATCCTACATGACACTGACAAGGGCAACCTGCACTTAATGACCTCCATTGCTGAAGGATGGGAATGAAAAATGGCTGAAAGGACAAATAAATCTTGAGAGTTTCCTGAAACAGATATGCTGAAAGTGATCTGTTTGAAGGATCACAAGCGGAAGCCAATGTCTCACAGTGGCCCCTGACTGCCTGTTCTAATCAAAGTCCAGCTCCTTCTATCTTGTACCAAGAGTCACTTTCATTCATTCGAAGGGATGGAGAGGACATTCTTACTATGGAAACATGGTGTTAAGTGTCTAGGGTTTCTGTTGCTGTGACAAAACAATCTGAACAAAAGCAACATGGGGAGAAGTGTTCGTTTCATTTTAGAGTTAAGATTCACCACCCAGGGAATCAGGGCAAGACCTCAAACAAGGCAGTAACCTAGAGGCAGGAACTGAAGCAGAGGTCATGGATGAATACTGCTTTCTGGCTTTGTCCTCATGCCTTGCTCCGACTACTTTCGTTTTTTGTTAATTAATTCATTTATTAATTTATTTATTACAATTTATTCACTTTGTATCCCAGCTGTAGCCCCCTCCCTCATCTCCTCCCAATTCCACTCTCCTTCCCTCTTCTCTTCCCATATCCCTCTTCCAGTCCACTGATAGGGGAGGTCCTCCTCCCTTTCCGTCTGGCCCTAGCCTATCAGGTATTATCAGGACTGTCTTTTATAGTCTTCCTCTGTGGCCTGGTAAGGCTGCTCCCCCTAAGGGGAGGTAGTCAAAGAGCCAGCCACTGAGTTCATGTCAGAGACATCTTCTGCTTTGTTTACTAGGGAACCCACTTGGGAATTAAAAACATGAAATTTGCAGGTGAATGGATGGAACTAGAAAAGGTCATTCTGAGTGAGGAAACCCAAAAGCAGAAAGACACACATGGTATATACTCACTTGTAAGTGGATATTAGACATATGTGATATACATACTAAAATCTGTATACCTAAAGAAGCTAAACAAGAAGGAAGACCCTAGGGAAGTTGCTCGATTCTCACTCAGAAAGGCAAATGGGATAAACATTGGAAGTAGAAAAAAAAAAAGGAACAGGACAGGAGCCTACCACAGAGGGCCTCTGAAAGACTCTACCCATCAGGGTATCAAGCAGATGCTTAGACTCGTAGCCAGACTACTTTCTTATAGCACCCAGGACCACCATCCCAGGAATGGCACTGCCAAAAGTGATCGGGTCCATCTCACATAAATCATTAATCAAAAGATGCAACTCAGGTTTGCCTACAGGCCAATCTGGTAGAGACATTTTTCAGTTAAAGTGACCTCTTCCCAAATTACTCTAGCCGTGTTAACATGACATAAATCTAATGTTATCACTGTCACCTGTCACTGTTTAAGTGCCCATACTTTTTCGTTTACCCCTTGATTAAGAAAAGACAAACAGAATATTAACTATTGTTTTCTTCTTTCCAGAGACTAGCAACACATCCAATATATTTGACTAAATATCAATGCAAAGATGCATGAAAAGATTGAAAATGACTCTATCTACATAGAGAGATACTTCTAAACTTGAATAATGTTTTGAGAACATTAAGATATGACCATATCATATCTAAGATCAATAATTAACAAATGGGACCTCATGAAATTGAAAAGCTTCTGAAAAGCAAGGGGTGCCATCAATTGGACAAAGGACTGTCTACAGAATAGGCAAAAATTTTTACCAACTCCATATTCAATAAAGGGCTAGTATCCAAAATATATAAAGAATTCAAGAATTTAGATATAAAAAAACACCAACTAATCCAATTAAAATGGGGTATCGACCTAAACAGAGAATTTTCAATAGAGGAATAACAAATGGCTGAGAAACACTTAAATATTCAACATCCTTAGCCATCAGGGAAATGCAAATCAAAACTAACTTGAGATTCTATCTTATACCTGTCAGCAGGGCTAATATCAAAACCACTAGTAACAGCTCATGTTGGCAAGAATGTGGAACAAGGGGAACACTGTCTATTGCTAATGGCAGTACAAAGTCATACAGCCGCTATGGAAATCTATGGTATTTACTCATAAAATCGGGAATCAATCTACCTCAAGATCCATCGATACCTCTTTTAGGCATATACCCAAAGGGTTGTCTCATCCTATGACAAGGACACTTGCTCAACTGTGCTTATTGCAGCTTTATTCATAATAGCCAGAAACTGGAAACAATGTAGATGGTCCTCAACAAAAGAGTGGATAAAGAAAATGTGGAACATTTTTTCAATGGAGTATCACTCAACTGTTAAAAAAAATGACATCATGAAATTTGCAGGCAAAAGGATGTAACTAGAAAATGTCATTCTGAGTGAGGTAATCAAGACCTCAAAAGACGAATATGGTATGTATCCAACTTGGAAGGAAAAATAGAATAAGCTTTGCAGGTGGACTGAGGGTGAGCAGAGATGGGAGTGAGAAGGATCAGGTGAGTTAGGAGAAGATGTGGAGGGAGAGAGTGTAAGGTAAGGCAGTTGAAATTGGGGAGCACTAAGTAGTTGTGATGTATAAACTTGTGCCTTGGAAACTTCTTGGAATCTATGACGATGACCCTAGTGAGGATTCCTAGTGATGAAGAATACAGAGGCTGAACTGACCATCTTTTGTAGGCATGAAAGGCTCTCAGTGGTGGGACTGGGTTGCGTTTGGCTGAGTTGTTAGTCGGGGTGGGGGGTCCCTTTGAGATCCCAACTCATGCTGATGTTAGGAAAAAAGGCTGTTCTCTGACAACTGACAGGCCTGTTGCCAAGGTTAATATCTACATAACTTAGAGATGTTGAACTCATGCCTTCATGGAGCCTTCACTCCTATATTCTAGTCTCTGTGGTGTGAAAAGGTACTCTTCAGGCTGTAGAAAGAGAAACCTGGAGACCAACTCAGCCACAAAGCCCCTCACCTACAATCTGTTTTGCCCGCAAGGTGTGCTGGGGCAATCAATGATGGGACAGAAGTTATGTGAGTGGCCAACCAGTGTTTTGTTTAACTTGAGGGGCAGGTGATGAGAAGGGGGCTATGTCTTTTATTACTTGGATAGCCAGGAACTGGATAACCCAGAGACCTAGGATAGAATAGAACATGTCCAGCAAAAAATAAAAATAAAAAAAATCAATGAATGATTCCTAATGATACTTGGCTATACTCATAGATCAGTGCCTTGTCCAGTCATTTTCTGAGAGGCTTCATCTGGCAGCAGATGGGAACAGGTGCAGAGACCCACAGCCAGACAAACAGGGAGAAAGTCTAAATTAGAGGTCTTCATCAGGTCTCTCCCCTCAGAGATCAGAACACACCCGTGAAGAGGGGGAAGTAAGACTAGGAGTCAGGGGGAATGGAGGATGCCAGGAGAACACCGCCCACTGAATCAGCTCACATGGGTTCACAGAGACTGAAGTAGCAAGCATGGGGCCTGAATGGGCCTGCGCCAGGTCCTCTGCATTTATAGGGAGAACAGGTGTATTTCTGCTCTTTTGTTTGTTCTTGGGACTCTTTTCCTCCTGCTGGGTTGACTTGTCCAGCCTCAAATTGTGGGATTTTGGTTCCGTATTATATCTTGTTTTATCCTGTTTGGCTGTTGTTTCTTGAGGCTTGCCCTTTTATGAAGGGGAATGTGAAAGGGTGTGCATCTGAGGGAGAGCAGTGTGGGAAGGAGCTGGGAGGAGTAGAAGGAAGTGAAACTGTGGTTGGGACTTGAGAAAACTCTGTTTTTAATTAAAAGAGAAACAAAAGGGGAAAATAAAGAAGGTGTAAAATCAAAGCAAGAGTGAGTAGGAAGACATAGGAAGGTTATAGGAGTAGGTGTTGGCAGAAGTTTTACTTCTTATCTAAGTTTTACTGTTTTTTTCCCTGTATTTTACTCATGATTGACTATTGATGCTGAACAACCCTTCATAACATTACCATAATTATATTTGATTGCAGAAATGACAAAGTCTTTTGTTGTTTTTAATTACAAAAGAGAGAGAATCCTTCTAAAAAGGCCCTTCCAAAGACGTTCTTCAACCATTCTTCTAAAGATGTTCTTCTAAAGAGGTCCCTCGAAAAAGCATCTTTCTGAAGATGTCTTGCCAAAGAGATCCTTCAATCCTTCTAAAGAGCATCCTTCCAAAGAGGTCCTTGGAAAGACCATTATTCTAAAGAGGTCTTCCCAAAATATCCTTCAACCTCCTTTTACTGCATATACTTCTAAAGAGCCTCCTTTTAAAAAGCCTCCCTCCAAAAAACAGTCAGTGCTCTTAACCTTTGAGCAATATCTCCAGCTTCCAACCAAGGACCATGCGTGGAAAGTATCTAGAACCCCTGCTCAGATGTAGCCCATATGCAACTCAGTCTCCATGTGGGTTCCCTCATAAGGGGAGCAGGTGCTGTCTCTGACATGGACTCAGTGGTCAGCTCTTTGATCACTCCCCTCTGGGGGTTAGCCTTGCTAGGCCACAGAAGAAGACAATGCAGCCAGTTTTGATGAGACCTGATAATCTAGGATCAGATAGTAGGGGGAGGACCTCCCCTATCAGTGGACTAGGGGAGGGGTATAGGGGGAGAACAGGAAGGGTGGGTGAGACTGGGAGGAGATGAGGGAGAGGGCTACATCTGGGATTCAAAGTGAATAAATTGAACTAGCTAGCTAACTAACTAACTAGCCTCCCTCTAAAGAGCATCTTCCTAAGGAGCCTCATGCCCCAAAGAATCTTCCAAAGAGGTCTCTCTATAGAGCACCCTTCTTTGTTTCAGGAAATACAGAAGCTTTAACACTATTCTGAGAGGATGTTATGAGGAACAACAGCATTTACAAGCAGCACAGGGGTGAATACAATAATCATATCTCATAGCTTCCTTTTTGAAAAAATATACCATGATTCTTTTTTACTTTATTCCTAATCTATTATCTTGTGAGGTAAAATTTAATTTATACATGAGAAAGTTGAGATTCAAAAGAGTAAATAACTTACAAGGTACCTTTTCAATACTGTCTGATGAAGCTTCAACCCCAGCCTTCTGCCCCGAACGTTCTTTATTGCAGCTGCACGTAGAACTGGAGTTTTAAATTGCAACTTACAGAACACACATTGGCATTGGGTAATGCCAATAGGCAAAAAGACTCATTAATTGTGATTCTTAAGCCTGGGCAAGTTGTTAAATAAGAACCATTACTTTAACTTTTGAAAATTGAATCCTGAGACCAAGGGTTCAAAGGGAAACCATCTTATATTGTTTCTAAGTATCTGCAGACTATATGCCAAGCAACACTCCTGTAGTACAGCTCCCCATTTTTAGCAATCTTCCTTTTGATTCATGTATGTTTACTTTTCTGTTTTTACCACAACAGAAGTATTTACACATATGGGTGGCATTTCCTACCATTTTCAGTAATGAGAGAGAGAGAGTCAGTTGCAGCTGCAAAAGTCTAAAGCATCTTCATGCTGCACAAGAAAGTGAAACCCACAATTTGTGGCATATATATAAAAAAGAAGATTTAGAGACATATCATACAAAATCATATACAGTTAGAATTAAAACCAGAAATATATAATACCATATGTACTTCAGCAAAGTAAGAAAATAATTAGGATTTATGATCATAATAACTAAATGCAAATAAATATTAGCAAAAGAATTAAAACTAAGAATTTTGTGTTTTAAGTATCTTCCAAGATTCAATCCTAGCATCTATATTATTTAATTATGAAATACCACAAAACTGTACAATATTACATAAGCATGTAATAAAACTTAAGTAAGGGAAACCATACCATTTTGTGGGTTTTTTCTTCAGGAGGCAGGGTTCCTCTGTGTAGCCTTGGCTGCCTGAACTCACTTTGTAGACCAGACCTGCCTGCTTCTGCTTCTACTTCCCAGAGCGCTGGGATTACAGGCATGTGCCACTGTGCCTAGATAACCAGTCTCTTATTTCAGACCCCACAGTGACCACATTTTACACCTAAGATATAGTATTATTTTTTAAAGTAAATTCAATACCTTTTTCTTCACACAAACTGAATCATTGAGTGAGAGCAGTCTGTCGTATCCGTTGAGGTAAATGTCTTTTTCCTGTAAGACCATCATCTGCAAGGCTTGATACTCGGAGGCCAAGCGCAAGTTTTCTTCCAGGGATTCTTCTTGGAGTTTCTAGAAGAGAGAAAATAGATGTGTTTGTGTTAATATACATATATATATATATATATATACATATATAAATTAATATTGTGCAAATTTGTTTGAACTTTAATATTTTAAAAATACTAAAAAAAAATTACTAACGCACAATGTAAAAAAAAATAATGTAAAAAAATGTGTGCTTTGATTCCAGGAAGCTCCCTGGTTATGCACATTTTCTTCTGGATGCAGAGATTTGGCTTTATTTGTTTATTTATTTTTGATCAGTGATGTGTAATTTGTGTGAGTTCACCAGCTTTTTGTCTGATCCTTTTATGGACAGGACCAAGCTGTCCTGGGAAACTCTGCTCAGCACCCCTGGAGGGTCCTTCTTGTTCCCCACATGGTTTTCCTGTCTCACGGTTCTGTGCTCTCACCTGTAGAAGACATTTCTGTCTGTAGAATTTGGGTGTCAACACTCAGAGAGAACATTCAAGAACAGGAGAGAAGAGAATTGCTAATAGCTCGGTTAGTAGAGTATTTGCCTTGCACACAGGATGCAGTTCCCACCCTCAGAAGCCAGGTGAAAAGCCAGGCTTGGTGGTGAACAGGTACAATCCCAGAACTACGGAGGCAGACACAGGAGGATGTCAGGGCTTAGAGTCTGGGCTAATGAGCAGGGAGACCCAGCCCCAGTGAGAGATCCTATCTCAAGAAGCAAATAGATGGCCCCACAGAAACCATACTTGTGGTTGTGCTCTGACCTCCACATATGCGCTACGTCATGGGCATTTACACACACACACATTAAACAAAATGCAATAAAAATTATTAGAAGAACTTTGCCTTAGGTGCTTCAGAAACTGTGTAATTTACTGACAGACTTTAATATTGCCAAACCTGTTAATCTAATCATTCCTTTGGTGTGAATCTATTCTGAATTAGCAACACTTTGTCTAATACATAATTCACATTGCTGAAAATGTTTTGAGACCAATAAAAGATTAACCATGGTGATTAAACCACTAGATATAAAAATAACTAGTGTAAAGTAATTAAAGCATTCCTCTGTGAAAGGCTCTCCCATTGAGCCTTTGGTTCTGTTGTTAGAAGTCATACGTGGTGTGAGAATATGAACAGGAAAATGTAATTTAGCAGAAAATTGCCTGTACCAATATTTCTGTATTTATACACCTAAAGATTTATTAAGGCCAGCAGACATATTTCTCATGGAGTCCTGATCTTCCTGTTGATCTAGAGTGATGAGCACGGTGTCACTGGTGTTCTCCAGGAAGCCAGAATGATGAACTGACACCCATTTCACATGCCCTTGTCCTAATTCTGGTGTGATTATTCAAAATATTTGGAAGTGCCGGGCTCAATTATCAATCAGCATGTTCAGAGGACTTGGATCTTTGGAAAAATTAATTTATAGACCCAAAGAAACCATGTGACTGAGTTGCAATTAAGTATTTGATGATGAGTGTTACTATAAATGCACAGAAAGAGAGATTAGAATACACACTATCTTGAAAACAAATATTCTGTAGTAATAAACATCTCCGTGATGTGATAGTTTAAGTAGTTCTTTTCATTATCAATTCTAGCAAATACCCTTCTGTATATCTGCATGATGACAGTGTTTATTCATGTTACCAAAATAAAATATTTCATATATGAAAAAAATATTTGGAAGTTGCATCTTATAGACCTACCTAAGTTTACACAGAATTATATTTTCTTAAGAGGACAATATTTGTGAATATTTCATTTGGTGGCGCTACTTTTTAAGTGGTAGCTGTCATAATTTTGATACCTAATCATTCATTAAACTCTCCCAGCTGGTTGGATTGAAAATCTGAAAAATGACAAGGATCATTTTGAGTTTTCTGTTTGTTTACCTGCTTTTCTGAATGCTTTTGAACATAAAAAAATCATTTTCCAGATTACCTTTAGAGTTGTATGACTTTGCGTATGTGCGTATTCAGATGGGTGCGCACAATCACACGTTTGTGTGGGTGAGAGGACAGCCGCGGCTGTGAGACTCTGTGGGATGAACACCGGCTCACAACGGTAGGAAATTCATTCATTCTTTCATTCATTTATTTTCTCATTCTGTTATTTATTCAGGACTTTCTATTTAGTTACTCAGACTTGATAGCATGCCTCAAGAATTTTGTGATATTGTGTGAAAATGTTTTATTAACAGATTACACAAATATATAATTAGACGGTAGAATTCTAGGTATTTTGTACTTTTGATTAACATATATATTAAATTTAACCAAGATCATATTTCTGAATACTATACTTATTGTTATTTATTTGGTTCTCATTTTTTTATGAAGAATGATTGAAATGATTAACATTGGAAGTGTGTTCTGATAAAGAGACTCATGAATACCTGCTAATCTTTCCATAATTTAATAAGTAAACATTTAGCATAATGTAATATCTAAAATTAGTTGTTAATCTTTGATGATTAGGAGATATGACAGCTTTTTCTCCTAGTATTTTATTAGGAAATTAAATACATTAATAAAGGGCTGATCAGAAGCTACTTTGTAAGTTTCCTGTGTGCTGAGACTATTAATTCGTTCATCCCAAAGATATGTTTCTCAGGATAGCTGCTGTAAGTAGAGGTGTGATAAATAGATGAATGGACAAGTGAATAGATAAATAGGTGAAAATGATTGTATAGATGGACAGATTGATGGATGAATAAATTGATGAATGAATGGGTACATGACTAAATGGGCAGACAGGTGAAGAATGAGAGGAGGAATGGAAGGATGAGCAAATGAATGATTAGATGAATGGATGCATAGTAGATGAATGAAGAATGAGTATAATATCACTTAGAAGTTGCATATATTTTCCTTAATAAAACCACATATTTTATTTGCAAACTTTTATGTGACAATCTTTGTGATACAATAACAAGCTATTATAATGGTAAGAGTCACTTAAACTATCTTATACTGTACTATGAACGAGTGAAACTATTCAGTACATGAGGATAATGCATATTAAGGCTTTACATTTGGAATGTTTTTTAGAGATATGTGTTTTGCTCGGTTATAGATGCTGTTCTTTAGAGTTTTGGAGTTTTCAAAACCTTTTAAGTTGTATATAGTTTATTGAGGGCAGGTTACATGCTAAGCCTGTGATACTCAAAGTATTTCTACATAAAAATGGTTTTCTCCTCCACCCATAGAAATCCTGTAAAAAGAAGACAGATCAAGACTCCAAATTATCTAAACAGTCTTTTTCATTTCTCACTGAGTTTTCCTCACTCTTTAAACTGATTTCATATTGGAATTTGTCTTCATTTTCAGTTTAATTTTGTCACTATTTCCTTTTTCATTCCTTCCCTATAGGGTAAGTAGGTATAGGACATCCCAATAGGAGTACTGTGCACTTTCTGGACCAAACTACAAAGTGCATTTCATTTCTTCTGGTAATAGTTACACACAAAGATGGATTTAGCTGAGCATGAGCAATAAATCATGAATTCACACAATAAATAAGAGTTCAGCAGTCATCTTAATGAGAAAAGATACCACCCAGCATTCTAAAATTTTATTCCCACTAGATGTATCACACAATAAGAAAACAAGAAATCAGACAGGAAGAAGGAAACCCGGTGCAGCAGCTAACTTTCAGGAGTGCCTCCTGGAATGATAAAGTACCCTAACAAGGCAGCATGTCTTCAATTCTCCCTTCGAGCAACTCTCTGAGATGTTATTATTCTCCCTTTACAGAGAAGGAAAGTCAAAATAATGAAATACCAGATGGAGAAATTTGTAGTTTTTGGAAAATGGCCACAGCAATATTTTCAGTCAAACATGCTTAAAAAAAATCTTGTCATTCTATATACAGGTGAAGTCTGTTTGTTTCTTCTTTGGCTGTTCAATATATTTGTGGTTTATTCAGCCAGCCAAATATGGTAGAAATAGTGCTGTGACTTTTCAGCTAGTTTATAGATAGCATACAGCTTCTGGCTGACCTTCTCTTTTGTGACGTTCAGCCTTGCAGTGACTACCATGTTTGTTGTAAGGAATCTAGGTCACAGAGGGAGATCACATGTCAATGGGTCAGTGAAAAGACTCGACATCAATTGTTAGTGAATGAGAGAGCTAGAGATAGGTCCACACCTGTGTCTATGTTTTTCAGCTGATGGTCTAGAAGTGAGAAACAATGACAATCCATTGTTCTTACCTCCTGTCCAAATTTTTGACATAGAACCATGAACAACATTAATGACCCCATTACCCCATGAAGTTTTGAAGATTGTATTAACCAGAACAACAGAAGCACCAAGATCTTATGCAAGACCACACGGCTTCTATGTGGAGTGTCTGGGCTTTGATCCAGACATGTACTCTCATATGCAACGTGCCGTTTTATGAGCCAGCACTCTTACAAACTTTGCAGTGCTGTCTTCACAAAACCTGGTGGCAACCAACAATGAAGACAAATCGCTAAGCTCCTTTGTTCTCAGTCCGCGTTTCCCTTGTGATCTGGCACACACATGGCTGGTTGACATAGATAAAGTAGGATGCTAAGAGAAAGGAGAACGTGGGACCCTGGAAAACTGCTCTTTACTGTAAGTCACTATGAACTTTTTGATTATTCAAACTCCGTTTCTTGTGATATTTTATCTACATCATTCTATAGCCTATGATTTGATTAGGAATGACGTATTCACTGGCAAGACCTAGATCATGGATTTTTGTATTACAAGACTCCAGAATTCTAGACCACGGTTGAAACACCTATCCTAGGGAAAGCCTCAACTGACTAAAAATGTTTTAAAATTTTAAATGGAATAGACATCAAGGAGATTATAAAAGAAACATTTGATTCAAACTAGATAATGGTAATGGTTAAAACACTTTCATTGTTTGCATGAAAGGAGACACATAGAAACATCCATAATAGTTTTTCTCTTATCTATTTTCCTCATTCAGCTACTTGTTCTACAAACCTTTACTAAGTTCATTCTATGGTCCCACCTCTGTGGCTAATCTAGGGATTAAAAAGGATTGATACGATAAGACATGTAGACAGTCTATATAGTTGCCTTAAAAGATGTTATAAAATAATCATGTTGTAATGCTTCATCCATTTCCTTATGATATAGGTATTCAGATCTGGCTTTCTGCGCAAAGGGACCAGGTTCTATCGGTATGTATAATAAGGGAGTTGTCATTTCCTGACCCAGTTCTCATTCAAACTCTTATTTCACTATATAATTATCTTCTCCTGATTATTTTGATCTTTCCTGATGATCTACATGTTACTTGATTCTTGGTTATTATGTTTGTTGCAAAGGGCTCCTCACTTCCCTCCTAGCACTCTACTGTAAGAAGCTGCTGTGCCTACATGCTCAGGTAAACCACACCACTCCAACTTCCGAAAAGAACTGTCTCCCTCCAGAAAACACTCCAACATAGAAACTGTATTGCTAGTATTTGTTGACAAATTTTACTTTAACATCCCTACTAGATTTTCTCTTATCTATTTTGCTCATTCAGCTGCCTGCTCCACAAACCTTTACTAAGTTCGTTCTGTGGTCCCAGCTCTGTGGCTAATCTAGGGATTAAAAAAGATTGATATGATAGGACTCACCAGGGACTCCAGGCTAGTACAAGGGCAGAAGTGCAGACCAGTGTAGGGGATGTACAGTGGACTTGGGCTCAAAGTTACTCTGCCACATGGGCTGGTCTACACTTGAGCAAATGTGGGAATGTGGGAATCAAAGGGAAGGTTTTCCTATCCCTTTAGAAATTTTAGATAATGTGTGAATGAGACTCGTGTAGATATGTTAAATGTTCTGTAGGTTTTTTTTTTTTTTTTTTTTTTTTTTAGCTTTTAAGTGTTTCTATTGGCATAAGCAACAAAAGACACCCACACAGCCCCACCCCACTGAAGCACGCTGCCGTAACTCAGGCTCATTTTCAAGTCCGGAGCACTTAAGAGTCTGTGACCCTGTA
Source organism: Meriones unguiculatus (assembly GCF_030254825.1). Classification (NCBI taxonomy): domain Eukaryota; kingdom Metazoa; phylum Chordata; class Mammalia; order Rodentia; family Muridae; genus Meriones; species Meriones unguiculatus. Next base: position 65,423,695 of record NC_083350.1, on the reverse strand, counting down.
CAGAAGCCAAGGCACTACCTAGCCTGTCCTCGTTTTGATACCAACTCTTTCCACAGGCCCTTGTGTCAAAGACTTGGTCTCGAGGAGGTGGAGCTAGTTTGGAAAGTGCTGGAAACTTGGGGCCTAGGTGGAGGAAGCAGGTCTGTTTCCCGACTGGTATGGAAAGTCCCCTTTTCTCCTCTGTGTCTTGCCGCGATGCTGCTCTGCCTCACCGCAGTCCAGAAACAACAGCAACTGGCTAAATATGGATCAACTTTTGAATCTGGGAACCCAAACAGTCTTTCCTTCTTTAAACTATTTCTCTTTAGGTGCTTGACAGAGCCACAGAAAAGTAACTAAACGGCGTCAATTATGTACCAGTAAATCTGCACCTGCATGGTTTGCCAAACCTAGATTGGTGATTTGCATACAGGCATACTTTGTAAGCATGGGGTCTTGGGGTTTGGAAGTGCATAAGTGCGTGTCTGTGCACATGCGTGAGGAGGAAGAGAACATGGAGGAGGTCAGAGGACAATTTCAGGCACATCTAACTTCTCTGTTTCCTGGCCTTGCGACTCACTGCATCGGATGGGCAAGGTGGCCAGTAAGCCCCAAGGGATCTGCCTTTCTTCTCCTGCCTCTAGATAAGATTACAACTACACTGGCTTTTTTTTTTTTTTTAATGTGGGTTCTGGTAATTGAACTCAAGTCTTTATGCTCAAGAAGCAAGCATTTTACTGACCGACCCATCACTCCAGTCTTAGAGTGTCATTTTGATGTCATTAAAGCAAGCATAAGAACTAAGACTGATTTCTTAGGGTGTGCAGCCATAGGCTTCTGAGTAAATGCCTGGAGACTGGGTCTTCAGCTCTCTATGAATACTCACGTCAGAAGTACGCTTTCTGATGAACATGCATTAGACTACAGACATAGCACTCTGGCTCACGAATGCACATTCATTACCACGGGGAATAAAAATGCTCCCACCATGTTAGAGCACGGCAGAGATGGAGGAAGTATAGACTCTCTTAGATGCATCACCTACTGTGTGCACAGAGGCATCGTTGCGTAGCAGCTGCCTTAAAATCTATATGCCAATTACTACAGAAAGCAAGACTTCTCCCAGTGTTCCAGAGGAGCAGGCCTGTGAGAGTGATATGTGTCGATACCCGGAAGCCTCAGAGGAGCAAATAACTGTTTTAACTCTCCCAGGACCAACTTCCTTGTCTGCGCTGCCATGGAAACCAGTCTCTTGTCCAACTTGAGTTCTGCGATAATTAGTCTTAAAAGAACACTCTTGATTTGTGAGCGAACAAATCAGCCCTTTGCACCAAGGTTGCTGTATCCCTCAAAGTCTGCGCGTGATGGCAAAATGCTCCATATTGACTTATTAATTAAAAAGAAACACTTAGTGCTACAGTAGTATACTTGGAGGCTGGTAGAGACACTACTGCTGGATGGAGACTGTATTCAGAGCTGGCCAGGCACACCTATCCCTGACAGACTTCAAGGTCAGGCTTTCTGTAACTCGGCTGCTCCAGCACTCAGACAGAGTGCCTCATCCTTGCTCCCCACCTGGGTGGAGGGTGATCTCCTGTTTTGGTTTCTTAAATGTTTCTAATGGCCATTGTCATAAAGCTTCCTGTAGCAAATACGTGAATCGGTATTTGTGAGTAATCAGTATTTTACATTAATTATATTTGTTCCTTATCAGTCTCTTCATTTCTGTTCATTGGGTGTATTTGACCAAGGATTATGGCTGCCACGTGAAAAAAAAAAACAGTTTCAGAGTAGAAGGAGCTTTCCACCAGAAAAGAAACTTGAGCCACTCACACAGGTGATTACATTTGACAGGCTGAATATGAAGGCCAGAATACATAGCCACATAGAGTAGTAGTTTCATGAAAGACCAGTTCTGGGCAAAGTGATGAGTGAACTTTGAGGAAAGGGTCAGCCTTTAAATGGATTTCCAAATACACTTCACATATGCAAACATATATGTACGTGGTGTCAGCAGGGGACCTCAGTCCAGAAATAGAGATGTTTATTAAATATTCAAAAGTAGCCAATAACACTGGTGTGTGTTTAAAAAGAAGGAAATGTTTTCTTCTATGGGAGCATTTAAGAAAGCTTACACAAATGCTTCTTATGCTCTGTGATTGTTGTGACACAGTCTCATGTATCCCAGGCTTTGTCCTCACTATGAAGTGAAGGATGAAGTTCAGATTCTGATCCCTACCTCCTAAGTGCTAGGATTACAGTTATGGAGCATCATGGCCATTTGTACATTGTGCTGTAGATTCAACTTGGGGTTTCCTGCATGCTAAGCATAATTTCTACCCGCTGAACCATACACCCAGCTTAAACTAGGCAATAAACTTCTTTTTGATCAAGTTTTCTTTTATAATAGATATTCCTTTAGAGCAATGGTTCTCAATCTTCCTAATACTGAAACCATTTAATATATTTCCTCATGTCGTGGTGAGCCCCAACCATAAAGTTATTTTTGTTGCAAATTCATTATGAATTCATTATGAATTGTAATGTAAATATCTGTGTTTTCAGATGGTCTTAGGTAACCCCAAAGGGGTCATGATCCACAGGTTGAGAACCATTGCCTCAGAGTTTTCCAAATAGCTGGTTACAGAAAGAAGATAAGGAATAAAAAGGAACAGAAAGAGAGAAATATTCTAAATTAAAGTGCATGACTTAAAGTATTATATATCAAGTGTGTGATGTCTTAGAAACAATTCTGATTTTTCAGCTTCTTTAGTTCTTTATATATACTGGATATTAGCCCTCTGTCAGATAAAGGGTTGGTGAAGATTCTTTCCCAATCTGTAGGCAGTCGTTTTGTTTTGATGATGGTGTCCTTTGCTTTACAGAAGCTTTTCAGTTTCATGAGGTCCCATTTATTGATTGTTGCTCTTAGAGCATGTGCTGTTGGTGTTCTGTTCAGGAAGTTGTCTCCTGTGCCAATGAGTTCTAGGCTGTTCCCCACTTTTTCTTCTGACAGATTTAGAGTATCTGGTTTTATGTTGAGGTCTTTGATCCACTTGGACTTTAGTTTTGTGCAGGGTGATAAATGTGGATCTATTTTCATTTTTCTGCATGTGGACATCCAATTAGACCAGCACCATCTGTTGAAGATGCTATCTTTTTTCCATTGAATGGTTTTGGCTGCTTTGTCAAAAATTGAGTATTCATAGGTACGTGGGTTTATTTCTGGGTCTTCTATTTGGTTCCATTGATCCTCCTTTCTGTTTCTATGCCAATACCATGCAGTTTTTATTACGGACATGGGGTATGATGATCTATCCTCATTTAGAAAGACAAATGGGATATGCATTGAATGTATGACAGGAGTCTACCGCAGAAAGCATCTGAAAGACTCTACCTAGCAGTGCTCCAAAGTAGATACTAAGACTCATAACCAAACCTTCGGCAGAGTGCAGGGAATCATATGAAAGAAGGGGACTTTGATGTGGAAAGGATAGGAGCTCCACAAGGACCAAACGTATCTGGGCACAGGGTCTTTTCTGAGATGGACACTCAACCAAAGTCCATGAGAGGATAAAACCTAGAACCTCTGCTCGGATGTGACCCGTGATAGCTCAGTAATCAATTGGTTTCCCATAGTAAGGGGAACAAGGACTATTTCTAACAGGAACTCAATGACTGGCTCTTTGACCTCCCCACCTCCCAAGGGAGATGCAGTACTGTTAGGCCACAGAGGAGGACTTTGCAGCCAGTCCTGAAAATACCTGACAAAAGGGAGTCATATGAAAGGGGAGGAGGTCCTCCCCTATCAGTGGACTTGGAAAGGGGCAGGGAGGAGATGAGGGAGGGAGGGGGGATTGGGGAGGGAATGAGGGATACAGCTGGGATACCAAATTTACAAAATGTAACTAATGAGAAAAATAAAATTATAAAAAAATAAATAAAAGAAATTAAAAAGAAAAAAAAGAAACAATTCTGAAATGAGCTGATCATGGCAGTATTAATTTCCATAAATAATTTGTTATTGCTAACTAAACTTACAAGTTTTAACCTGAACATTCTTGCTTTTAAGAATGTTTTCCTAATGATTTAAAATTATTAGACATTCATAGTTTCCTCGTAAAGTGTTCTCATTCATTATTTCAACCTAATGGTACCCCAATTCGTCAATATTTTAAAGATGGTTTTTTTGAGGATGCTACTTCTTAGTGAAAGACCCAACAGCCATTTTCTCCTCCAGAGAAACCAGTGCTTCGAATAGTTTAAGATTTAGGAGAGTTTCCTATTTACTCACATTTTAATGATGTACATTTCTACTTCACTGGTGGCAAAGGCTGATCAGTCATGGAAAGGTCAGTTAACGCTAAATAGACCCTTTCTTTATGTAATTACAAAGAATAATATCTTCGTGCTGATGGCACTGCACACCGAGTGGATGATGCAGAGAATTAATGTGCTGCCTTGTTGGCCCATGGGATGCACATTCTGATACAATAGCCACCACTCACTCTAATTATGCTGCTTTCAAAGGTCATCAGCAGAAGAGAGTTAAGGGGTGATAAGTAACCATCTTAAAGAAACACTCTGCTACATAACTGTAGAAGCTGCAAGAACGGACCTAGAACCCATGCCACAAACTAGAGAGCGGTTAGTCTGAAAGGACAAAGGATAAAGAAATGGATATGTGAGTGTAGAATTTGCTGAAAATTTAAGATGATTTTTTTTTTTTTTTTTTTTTTTTTTTTGCCGTGTGTTATTGATGAGGTTGGATAACCTGATCTCTTGTTATATTTGTGGCTAAGGCTTAATTTTGAATTTCTTCTATTGTCATGTCCATGTGCATATTACACCAGATTAAAAATAAATTCCTTTTGTTATAAGCTAACACATGCTAATTAGATGTCAAACATAAGCACAAAGTGGTACATCACACAGCTACTCTTAATGTTGCCTTCAAGTTAGTTTTAACACATGGTGTAGTCCCTTCAGGAATGACTATTGACAACAGCAACCCAAACAAAACAAAACAAAACAAAACAAAACAAAACAAAACCCTGATCCTGTTACATTTAACAGGAAATGGAGGACAAGAGAGTCAATTTCCTGTCCCAGATCATATGTGGATGATACCACATCCAGCTGGGTATCCAGTTGGTTTGAGTCCCACACCCTTTTGGGTCTCAGTTTGTTCCTAGTCTGATTTGCAGCCCTCCTGAGTCCACATCTTTATGCTACCTGGAAAGGTCAGAGACACAAAGACACTTTATGCTCCGGTGACACCTTTCATTTCAGCCTGGGAATGACAGTATCAACGAGGCAAGACAATGTAAGTAGAGTTAAAGTCCTGACACGTGCATTTACCTTCTTATCCATAGAACTATGAAAATAGTATTTTATGTTTTTAGTTTTTGGAAAATATGAAAAGAAGTAGAAGCAGAAAAAAAAATACGCCAAGCTGACTTCTCTATAGGCTGAAACACAAAAATAAAAGACTGCATTTAGAGAATTTTTTTTAAATTGGGAAGTAATTTGTAATGAACTTAAAGCAATTGCTGTGCATCGTGATGTGGCAAAGTGCACAAAGATTCTAAGGAGATATCCTAGTCCATAAGTGCTTTTCATGTAAGCAGAAGGGCCTGAGTTCAGTTCCATTGATTTTAATTTTCAATCATGGGGAAAGCAAAACCAAATAACCATGATGGGGTGGCATATGCCTTGTAATGCCAGCACTGAAAAGGCAGACACAGAAAAATCCCTGGGTTTACTGACCCTGTCTAACTATTACAGTAATAGGTTAACTGAGGTCGACCCTGTCTAACTATTACAGTAACAGGTTAACTGAGGTCGTCGCTCCACGTTCAGTGAGAGACTGACTCCAAAGGAGAAAGGAGAGAGTGGTTGAGCTGTTGAGAAGTTATTCCACAGTCACATGCATAAATTTGCACACTCAACCACACGGGTGTCCACACACGAGAATGCCTACACACACATGTACACAAAAGATAAATGTTTCGACTCTTCTCATAAAAAGGGCAATAAAAACAGTACTGCGAGCATTTCAGTCTTCCAACAGACACTTATCTAGCCTGCCACTGCCGTTTCATTGCAGTTATTAACCTTGTATTAATTCCCCACCTGTTTGAACTGTTTTTGCCGTATTAACTTTGTGCCCTTACGTGGGATGCTTAGACTCAGCAAGCATCATTTCAGTTAATAGATGAGTGAAATCATGTAATCCTCATGCCCTCTTGAGCACAGAGGTGCCCGCACAAAAGAGGCAGGTATAGTGAACACGACTCACTTGCTTTTTAAAGTGTCCACCTCAGCCAAGTGTTCTCAAGTGAGTGGGATTTTTCAGAGGATTATACAGGACTGGCATTTTTGCACAAGATACGTTTTTTTGAGCTGTTTAGAGAAGCCTTCATGATTCATGTTTACAACCTAAAAACATAGGAATTTATCCATTTACATTTTGACTGAGAAAAATAATAAGGTTTCCAGGTCTTTAAACTCTAGTTTGCGGAAGCATTTCACTGTATAATCTGTCTGTGCTGCACCCCGGCGTACGTGCAGATTTTCCCTGGAACAGTAGCAGGGATCTAAACCACCTGCTCTGCTGCATTCATGCACTTTGATAAGCTCTGTCCCCACAACCCAGAGATTAACATTCTAAAAAAAGAATAAGGGAGTCTCATATGAAATGGGTGGAGGTGATGATTTTTTTTTTTTTTTTTTAAGTTACAGAGTGTCTTTACCGTCACAGACACACATTTAAACCCTCTGGGCAAGTGGAAATTGCAAATCGCAAATTAAAAGCATCATTTAAGTGACCTCATCCAAAATATTTTGGAGCACAGAAATCATACATTTGCTGTATATTTGGATGATCTGAAAAGGAGGAAGTGACAGTCTCTTTAATGGCAACTACAGCGTATGCTTTCCCTTTTCTTAAGAGAGAAGCAGGGCTGCCCAGTTCCTAGGATTTCTCCTTTCTTCAGTTCTATCTCAGCAAGAGCTGTTAAATGTGTCAGTCACACCCAGTCAAGGCCACACCCATTGTACTTCCTTATAAAAGTTAGAGTCTGAGGACCCCACACCTGTGTATGCTGACATGTGGGCCAACAGGGACTTTGCAGACTGTATTAAGGGTTACAGAATATTTTGAATTAAAGATATGTAAAGGAAGAAGCAGTAGAAACTTGAAGTGTGGTGCAGAGGAGAGTCATAGACAATCAACTTGTACCTAGTTAAATGGTTTTGAGGATGGAAGAAGAAAGCTATAAGCAAGGGATGCAGGCAGACTCTTATCTAGACAGCAGAAATGGTCCTCAGTACTGAGTGGAACGAAAGGAGACGCTTAGTTGGAGTGACTACAGACTCTCAATTCTACCACCCACCTAGGTGATCAGAGACACAGGCTTCCCTGAGCTCCTGGGTGGGAAGGACCTTGTCGTTGTTTGATTTGAACTTGGGAGGCCCATGAATGTCTTCTGACCTACAGAGCCGCGAGAGAACTTTGTGTGTTAAGCTTCCAGATTTGTGGTAGTTAGAAGTAGAAAGAAAAAGAACTAACATGCTGATGACTGAGTTCTAGACATGGGAAATTCCACCAGATAGTGCATAGAGTATATTGCCCTATGCATGTCGAGAGCGCATATAGAGCTAACAACCCAATGACATATGCGCACACTCAAGGCTTTGCACCATGTTGATCAATAATTTTGAGCATTTGATGTTTTTAAAATTTTGCATAGAGTGTGTGGTTTCTAACATGTACAGACAATTTGAAGGATGTCAGTCACCACAGGCAAAACAATTCTAACATTTATATAGTCCGTGGCATGCTTGCCTAACTAAATTCTTATTTATAATTGCAACAGATTGATGATTATCTTTCCTGTGGAATAAATATATTCACCTTTGGAGGATTTACCCAACCCATTCTAAGGTAACCTGACGGGATTTACAATCTCGTGTTTCTTCATCATCATTAAATGTCAGTCTATGTATTATGATGAATTTCCAGTTCTGTCAAATATAAAGGTCTTGATAGTTAATATCTTTTAAAATATTAAATGATTAGCTGATCAGGCAAATAATTCTGCAAAACAGTGTAAGTTTAAAAAATATCACCTATGAGTTAGTAACAATTTAACGTAGGAACTGAAACTGAATACACAAAAATCTTCTACTAGAAATAACATTGCAAGAAAAAAAGCACAAAAAAGAAATAGAACAATGAAACCAAGGTAGACATCACTTGAGAGAGAGCAACCTATGGTGTTCTTCGGCCTCCACATATACATATGTGTGCATACATGTATCCACAGACAAGTTCTGACACACACAGGAAGATGCATGGACACGTACACACACAAACAAACTTCACTGCATGCCTTCAAGTCCAACACACTTACAAACATGTTCTATAAATATATTAATAGATATCCATCACTCTTATCTCTGAGTTTTATGAAAAGAGTTGAAGAGTGTTGTACTCGGTACATATTCCTTAACAAAAGATTATAACGAATCTATTTAGTATTCATTAAAGTCTCTATTAATCAAAGGATCTTCTTTTTGCTGCCATTGGAGATTACTACAGAATCTACATACAACTGACTACAACATAGAGCACAACAGACCATGATGTGCTCAGCCCCAGTTGATACCTATGATACGGCCCCTATACATACCTAAAGATCGGGGGGGGGACATAGTTGAGGAGGGGACAGACGTATCACAATAGCGAGAGGACTAGAGAGTTTGATGCAAGACTCTGTCTTCTACCTATGACAGGGAAGATGTACTCATAAAACCTCAATAATGTGGTTGCCCAAAAGACCTGCACAATGACAACACCCGTTAACATGGCGATGCAAAGGGGGGGATCTCACAAGGCCCCACTTCTAGATGAAATGGTACAGGCAATCAGTGGCTACTGAGAGAGGAAGAATCCATCTTTTCTATGGACTACCCCCTGAGAGGTTATCCAACTTGAGCTCATCATAGACATATACATAAGTTTACGTAAACATATGCTTACAAAATAACAAAATAACACTAAGTGGACTCAGTATGTCCTTATGACTACTGTTAGAGCTGCCTCTTGTCTCTTATCATGTTAAATCATTTCTTTTCTAGTTTGCCAAAAGGTATCAAAAATGTACATAGGTGTATCAAAATCAAGAGTTTCAAGCAAGGATTTTTTATATTTATAGAGATTATGAATTGATCCTTTCAGTGTTTAAGTAATACAAATTTATTGATGCTTTAAAGCTAGAAATTGTTTTAATTTTTAATGACTCAAACATCTGCTGACCCAACTTTACTCATCATTAACTGAACTCTCATATTCCATTCTACTCCATGAATGGTAGAAAAGCTTTCCTTTGTTTTAATGTGCTTATATGAGGACTGCATTAAGGTATGAAAGGAATAATAGGCCTTTGGTGTGTTTCTGTGTTAGTGTTATCATCTCTTATAATAATAAAATCTTCCCTTACAGCCTGACATGGGATAAAATGATTGAATGAAAATGGACAGGTCCACAACCAAGAACTGATGGGATGTTTAAATGATCCTTTTTTTTGTCATATTGATTAAAGTGCTACTTGATGAAGTGGTAAAACGTATATCTTAAACTTTTTTCTCTAGTGCTTTTTTTCTTTGAACATTAAATCAGAGTTTGTACGTTGATGTTTCTCCTCAAAGCTGAATTGTCAAAGTGATAAATGATAAAGTTTCAAATAGGGCTTTATAAGCTATTTTGCTAAATACTAAGAATTTGTTCTGCTTTCTTAAATTCACTGTTATATTATCATGATTGCTTAGTGTCATGTTGCTGTTTAAATTTTGATAAAAATGTTTCTAGTTTCACATGGTTTTCATGTGAATTCCCACATCCCAAGATTCTCCTAACATATATTAAACATATACAACTTCCATGTTCCATACAAGAAGATGTACTGAAACCAAATTATCTGTCCTATTTACTTATTTTTATTGCTTTAGATGCAATCTCAGTATTTATTGTAAGCTGACCACAAACTTGAGAACCATCTCTGCATTCCAAGGGTTCTGATTAGAGCCGTGTGCCATCATGCCCAGGTCTCACCTAATTTATTAGATTATATCAATGTTAAACCTTTTTCTTTATCTTCAACCTTTGTGTAGTCTCTAGGAATAAATGTAATTAATTTCATAACAGAAGCTAAGTGACCATGTCTAATCATATTTTAATGCTGGTTTTCCTCAGAGAAGTCAATTACAAATTATTTTCTTGTTTACTTGTTTTCTAGCCTTATATTCCTTGTTTACTGGATAGCTCAGTGAGTGAACTTCAGGCATGGGCCATGTTTCCCTGGAAGGTAAACAGAGCCCTGGGTAACATGATCAATCCTCATTCAGAAAGATAAACTGAAGGGACATCGGAAGAAGGAGAGGACAGGGAACAGGATAGGGGCCTATCACAGAGGGCCTCTGAAAGACTTTACCCAGCAAGGTGCCAAAGCAGGTGCTGAGACTGTGGCCAAACTTTGGGCAGAGTGCTGGGAGTCTTGTGAAAGAAGAGGGAGATAAGAGACCTGGGGGTGAGGTGGGCTGACAGGAGCTCCACAAGGAGAGCAGCAGAACCAAAAGCAAAGGGGTCTTTTCTGAGACTGATGCTCCAACCATGGACTATGAATGGAGATAACCTAGAGACCCTGCACAGATATGGCCCATGGCAGCTTGGTTTCCAAGAGGGTTCCCTAGTAAGGGGAACAGGGGCTGTCTCTGACATAGACTCAGTGGCTGGCTCTTTGGTCACCTCCCCCTGATGGGGAGCACCCTTGCTTGGCCACAGAGGAGAACAATGCAGCCAGTCCTGATGAAACTTGATAGGCTTGGGTCAGAAGGAAGGGGAAGAGGACCTCCCCTATCAGTGAACTGGAGAGGAGCATAGGTGGAGATGAGGGAGAGAGAGTGGGATTGAGAGGGGAGGAGGGAGGGGCCTACAGCTGGGATGCAAAGTGAATAAACTGTAATTAATAAAAATAAAAATGCAAAATACTGAGTTTTCCTGTGGCAGTCTCCAGGGATCCACTGTTACCTTTCATAGCCTACTAACTTTAATGCCAAGTTTGTCAAACCCAAGGTGGACAGGATCAGCATCTGGACTCCACGTCTCTCTCTATGGTCACTGCTGTGACTGCTTGGCGACCACTCTACACTACACCATGTGTCCTTATGACCAGAGCAGAAGAAAAAGTGTAAAATCTCCGAAACCACGGGAATTGAAGGAAACGCATGCTGATTAAAATGCACACCCGTGAATGAAGCAATTCTTCAGAACTAATCTGACTACGGAAAAGACTTGAATTTCTTTTCAGTAACACCAATAACACTTTGGTGCATTCTGTTGTTATATAAAAACACATTGGCGGTATTCAAGGAAAGTCTTTGTAAACAAAGCTTCCCTAAAACCCAATCCTACCCAAGTTTTCCTTATAGAATGACCAGTGGTGAAAGGAGACGTTCTCAGCATGGATTGAAAGTCCTCTGATCAAGGCACGGGGGCACCACACATACAATCCTAACACTCAGGACACAGAGCAGCAGGATTGCAACTTCAAAGCTAGCCTGAGCTGCATGGCAAGAGTAAGAGTCAAGGAACCAAACCAAACTAAAAGAAAACAAAAGTTTGTTGGCAGGAAAGCAAAATTAATTACATTCTAACTCCATTGTCTTGAACATTTTCACTTTTGAGAACCACATTGTATTTTAGGCATTGAATTATTTTATGAAAATTATTTAAAAGCATTAACACTTGGTATATTTAAAGATTTTTTTCTTTGAAACCAAAGTATATTTATTTTGTTTATTTATTTTTCTGGAAAAATGACCATATTATAATATTTCCTACATAATTTTAGAGTAAGACAATAATCACAAGTAAATAAAATCTGTGATATCGAGCAATTTCTAAAGATTCTAGGTTTCTCACACAGTGGAAATTCATTATCTTGACATTTAACATCCAGGCTGAGTTCTCACCACTAATTAAAATCATACAATGGAGTAGCATCTGCAATTATTCTGTTTAGGGTAAAATTACAAGGGTTATAAATCTCTAAGCTTCAGGGCATAGACTATCACCAGCTGGGGTGAGAAGGAAGTATCTACCTATTGTGTAGTCTTGCAAAAATTAGGTACATTATATGCTTTATTCCTACAGCAACATCTGGCCAAGATTACAGTCTGAGAAGTTATTGGCCTGAATGTAAGGGACCCTACATTGCTAAGTAATAGAAATTGTGTGGGTCTACTCATATATCATACATTTACACTTGTGTGTATGAACTACATAAGTATTAATATATTCCACATATATGAATCTATGTACGTATGTATGTATCTGTCTGTCTGTCTATTCTGGCATTTGCTGAAGGAAGTTTACATCCTAAATCAATGATTCTGATTTTTCTGAGGCCAATGACTGCAAATGTCAAAAGATGATACATTCAAAAGTTAAAATTTTGATGTTAATCCATTTACCATAAAACACAATGAATCTTATTTTTCATGAACAATACCTAGTTGTTTCTAAATTCTATTAGTGCAATGTGCACTCTCTGGGGGGTGTAATTCTCTGATATTTCCTACTGACTTTGCTTCAGCCTTCCTGAGCCTGGATGTTTTGCTCACAGCCTGCCTAAGTACTGAGGTTCCAAGCATTAGTGTAACGCTATCATGCTTAATTACAGTTCTTGATATTTTTACATAACTTGCTTCATTAAAATGCACTATGTCTTGTAAGCCTTGTTGTAAGATAATCCTATGAGATAAATAGTTCTCAGCACCCCTTTAAAAGCTATTAGAATCGATAGCAATCCCCCAATTTTTTTTTCAATGCAGTTTATTCAGGAACCTTGAACAATCATCTGACCCTGGGGAAAGCCAGCCCACAGCTTAAATAGCCTCTGGGTAGCCAACCCCAGCGTGCCACGTGGGCAATGCAGATAGGTCCACATACATGGAAGCAAGCCAGATCTTCGGCCTTAGCCAAATGTGGAATTGTTTGTGACAGAGAGCACTCACCATCGGGAAGGTAGAAGGCAGAAACCAGCTCCATCTTTAAGGCATAGCATTCAATCCCCAAATTTAAAACCCTCATTGAAACTGTCATCACTGGAAAATTCTTTGAAAACTTTCAAAGCTCTTTAGGTTTTGCCCCCACCCAGAGAGTTCACAATGATATGCTGGCTTATAGCACTAAAATTCATATAATTTGCATCACGGTAATCTTGTATACAGGGCTTGGATTGCATCACCCTCACCTCTCCTCTTAAGGTTACTCGTCAGGTATGTTCTGGCTTTCATTCCCCTGGACATCAGTACTTCATAGCTGTCATCTGTGGTTTATCATGGACTCGGGGTGAATTACTTTCTGTTTGTGCACTTTAAAGAAATCAGCATTTCTGCACTAATCCAGGTATATTCCCAATTGTCATAAAGGAACGCCCTAAGAGGTGCTCTTCAGAAGTGTGTCCAAGTCACCACAGCTTAAATGGTGGCTGTGTTGCAAATTAGATGAATTTCAACCCTCTAAGTATGCTTGACTCAATGAATGCCAAATCAAAGTCTACAAGTAAAAAAAGAAACCCACAAAATAGTTTAATACTTTCTGATGAGATTCATGGAGGAATCATGTTTAGATAATCCTCCACAGTTATTAGTTAGATCTGGGAGTCATCCGCCTGGAATGTGCTACAGAGATTCTCAAGCTGGCCAAGGGCAAGGCTGAGCTGGACAGAATGCCTTTCTCTTACTGAACCTCAGTTGCCTCCAGGGCTTTCAGAGAAATCCGGAAAATGCAAGCCAGAACTATATGAAAAGTTATCCCAGTTTGTGCTGCCAAGGACATCTGATTTGGGGGGGAAATGAAGCTTCCAAGGGCTCCTTGATAATCTAAGACAGGGGACATTCTTTTTTAAAAATCTATCTATCTATCTATCTATCTATCTATCTATCTATCTATCTATCTATCTATAAATTACAGTCTATTCACTTTGTATCGTATCTGTAGCTCCCTCCTTAATCCTCCCCCAATCTCACCCTCCCTCCCCTCATCTCCTCCCATGCCTCTCCCCAAGCCCACTGGTAGGGGAGGTATTCTTCCCCTTCCATCTGACCCTAGCCTATCAGGTTTCATCAGTACTGGCTGCATTGTCTTCCTCTGTGGCCTGTTAAGGCTGCTCCCCCTCAGGAGGAAGTGATCAAAGAGCCAGCCACTGAGTTCATGTCAGAGACAGCCCCTGTTCCCCTTACTAGGGTACCCACTTAGAGACTGAGCTGCCATGGCTACATCTGAACAGGGGTTCTAGGTTATCTCCATGCATGGTCCTTGGTTGGAGTATCAGTCTCAGAAAAGGCCCCTGTGCCCAGAATTTTTGGTTCTGTTGCTCTCCTTGTGGAGCTCCTGTCCCCTCCAGGTCTATCTTCCCCTTCTTTCATAAGATTCATGGGGGAAGTTCTTAATTCAGCTCATAGAAGGGAATTTGTGGTTAGTTAAGAAAACATCTCTTTATGAGTTTTCTATTGTTGCATGGGTATCTCCATGCAAGTAAAACAACATCTTACCCTCTTAATTTCTATAGGTCATAAGTCCCTGTCAGTGTTTACCATACAGGTGGGTCTTATGTAGACACTGCCAAAGTGGTCCTGTCAATTTTCCAGGCCTGCCAGACTATGGACAAAGACTTGTGACTTCTTGCTGGGTGTGAGCATGTCATTGCTCTCAGCTCCTCAACGCCCATCTGGGACCTTTCCATGTGACCTGTTCCTTCAGGCCAGACTAGCGAAGTTCCTGTCAAAAGCACTCCTCCAGCCTTAAACTCCTTTCACCAGGAAAAGCCCATTCACTCTTACGGGTATCACTTAATTAGGTCAAGCTCACCAGGGATAATCTCCTTTTCCTAAAAAGCTACTGAGTTGGGACTTTAATTGCATGTGCAAAATCCCTTCACAGCAGCACATAGGCTAGTGCTAATTGAATGCACGGAGGAAATGTACATATACTGCATGGCGGGAATCTCAGGTTCAGTCGGGAAATCAAGACCAGTAAGACATATATCATCGGTGGTCCAACCAAGTTTCATCATCAACAGGCCACATATGTGTTAGAAGTCCCAGAAGATTATGAGAAAACTCATAAATCACTGTTGTCTCTTGGAAATGTAGCTCTCCTGACATAACACAGCCCATTTGTCACATTTGTGGCAGAGCTAAGATAGACAAACAATTTGTGCTCCATGACACTTGGACAAAAGTACAGTGAATATAAATAAGCCAGGAGTGTAATACTTGACATGTTACTAGTTTATTTATTATACAAATTACTAGATAAGAGTATACTCTTTGTACCTATTGGAAAAGAGTTTATGGTCAGATATTATGCCATATTCACCTATCTGAAATGTCATGTAACTTGAGTCTATTTGCTCTCTGTTAGTATAATGTTCTTTTGAAATGTGTACACTTTACCCTTGTTCATCCAAATGCTGATTTCTCTCTCCCATTCTTTGGTTTCAATCCGGACATTGTATTGTGATACTTATTCTAAGTATCACCTGTCTCAACTTTGTGTAAACATACTAAAATAAAGTAACTAGCCACAATGTTGAGCAATGGAAAGGAAGCAGGAAGAGAGGGAGGAGCCAAAGGACAGGAAGGTGGGATCAGAGGTGGAAAGAAGAGCAGGAGAGAGCTGGGACAGCAAGCCTGGAGGAGAGGTCTTGGGATGACGTAGAGAATGAACCAGACCTAAGATTTCCCTAAAAGCAAGTATAATGTGGGAAATCTGAATGGTAGAAACTACATAGGCTTGAACGTTTAAGATGGAGTAACTATTGTCCACCAATGTGCTCTAGGTTAATTAAATAAATCATAGTCTCTGTGTGGTGATTTGGTTATAGAACTATTTAGGATTAACAGCAGCTTTAATAAAAGATAAACCAATAGTATATATTAATTGTCACTAACAACAGTTCTCTGACTCACATTAAAAGGCCACATCAAGCAGTTGACCTGTACCATCTAATGTGTGCAAATTTGCACTATGATGTATACAATACAATGAAACAGCCAAATATTGATTATAACAATTTGCATTGTTAACTTTAGATGTATCACTTTAGACAGATGACAGCTCGACATAGATTATATCATCTATCATCTTAATCTTATCTATCATCTATTAATATATCATCCACCTACCCATCATCTAAATTTCCTATCATATACCTATCATATATCTCTCCATCTGTCTAGCACACATATGTATATCTATTATCTAAATCTCTATAATCTATTATCTATTTATTCATCCAAACTACTTATTTATTTATTTATACATACTATTTATTTATTCAAACAAACTACTACGAGTAGTTTGTTCACAAAAGTATGGAGGCTGTGTATTTGAACAGTTGGGTTCCAAGAGGTGGCCTACAGAACCTTTAAGATGTTAAGGTCTAAGGGCTGTGGAGATGGCTCAGCAATCAAGAACATTTGCTGCTCTTATAGAGAACCCAGATTTTAGTTCCCAGCACCTATATGATAGTTCACAACCATCTATAACTCCAGTTCCAGGCAACCTGATAACTCTGTGACATCCACAGGTACCAGGCATGAACATGGAGTGCATGCAGGCATGCAGTCAAAACATTCATTAACACATAATGAAATAAATTATTAAAAATTATAAAATGGTACGGTTTAGCTGGGGTTTAGGTGATACAGGTCAATAGGGGCTGACTTTTGATCCATTAACCCACCTGTCCTTCTGGCTCTTGTCAAGTTCTTTCTGCTCTCTATCTGCCATTGAGGCATGGCCAGTCACAAGATGCCATCTCCACAGACAACTACATTTTAACTACCTTATTTTTCCTTCCGCGATGGACTGTGTCCTCTAAACCATGAGCCAAAATATCCCTTTGCCCCCTTATCCTTTCACCAGATGTTGATCATAGCAACAGAAAGAGTAACAAATACACAGGCAAAGGAATAATTTTGCTTTCATCTTTTCTTAACCTCTAATTGTTTAACGTGATATTTTTATTATCTATGTTTAAATTATAAGATGTCAAGGGAGAAAAGTAAATGCCGTCCAAAAGTTCAAATTTCTTCTGGGGAGAAGGTTAATTTGTTTTCAGTTGAATATAGGATAATTGTTACCGTATCAGGTAATTATGTGGCTTACTTTGAATATGCCTTTATTTCGGAATTATAATTTAAAGGTAATATTACATAGTTTATGGGCTGATGGGGTACATTGTGATGGCTTTTTTGATGTGACTGCTTTTGAAAGCATTATTCCACTGTTATTCAACAAATACTAATTTAGTGACACTGTGAAGGGATCTGAAAGGATGGCTAGATCTTGTAGATTTATATAGTTTAATGAGGAAAATTACCCTACATGATCTGATTTAATTACTTGCAACACCTTGGGACCAGATCCCAGGCTTCACAGGTATAGATACAGAGAGAAAAAGAGAGAGGTAACAAATTCCCACAGCTTTTCGTGTGTTCTCCAACACGCCAGCCTCCCACAATCTTTAGTTCTTGATGGCCTGTGCTACAGAGTCTGTACTTGCTTTTGCCAGTCTGTAATAGTTTAAACTAATTTCTTCTAATGAATGAATATAACACACACAGGCACACGCACACACACACACACACACACACACACACACACACACAATCATGCACATGCATGCATGCATGCACACACCACCACAGAAGAATAAGTAGATGCAAACACAGACACCATAACGTGCACATGGGCAGATAGCCTACTTGTACTTTGCTGCTTACACTGCAAATAATGCCTAGGCTATCATAGAAATCTACCTATTACAGTTTTCTTTTTTCCCCTTTTTATTTTCTTTTAAAACCGTGTAGCAAGATAACTTTAGAAACCACTAGAAAAAGAAATGAAAGACTCAAGCCTGAGATTTGGTATTGCCACTAAAAATATCAACTGTGGACAAATCAGTTAACCTCTCTCTGAGCACCAGCTGTTTCTTCACTGTTTCAGTAACATAGGTACAGAGTTGTTAGCTTTGGTGGGTAAACACACAAATACCACATACGCTTTATTACGCCATGCAAATTTTGATACTTTGGCCAGCATTCTATTCCCAGAGCTAACCTGCTGTTCAGAAAGCTTTGAAGGAGAAATTGACTTGAATTTGGAGGATATTTAAAATGTGGGAGTGGGCTCCTCAGGGAAACTTCAACTCATTGATGGTATGCATGGAATTTTATGCTTAAAATGTGACTGATCTCTTATGTCAAGACAAGCATGTAAGAAGATGTATTGTCATACTCTAACCCCTTAGGGGAGCAACACCAAGCTAACATGTAAGCTCACGGTCTTGTGAAGAGTTCATGGCAGATGAACACGTGTAAGAAAGGAGAAGAAATGAATGTAGCCAACATGAAATACTATTTCCAGACTTAACTCATCCCTCAGGTCTGCTGTGGACCTGGAGAATTCCATGCGGTATACTCTAAGGGATAACACTTCAACAATTGCCATTTACTAGGCTCTACAACAAGCCTAATTATTATCCTATGATTCTGCAGTTGCCATAGTGACTGTCTCAGGTTAACCTCAATTTTTCTACAAAGTAGGTCTTCAAACATGCTTTAACACTCTTAATTGAATTTTTTCATAGACATAGTCTACAGAAGAAATTTCAGCTAGTGGGAAACAGGAACCTAAGGAATGGGAGGTTTGAGCTCCAAGTTTGAGTTCAAATAAGCTTCCTAGTCTTTAAAAGTGTAGCTGAGGGTGTGTCTGCTACCATTCTTATTTTAATCACTATTTTGGATCCAATTTCCAAGAGTCACCATTGTTATCAGATGCACATTGGAAATCCAGGTAAATAAAATTATTGTACTGTATAATAAGATTCAATTTTCATGACTCACCATCACTATGTCCAAGAAGTATTGCCATTTGACCTAAATGGCAGAATTTTAATTCCCACTCAACATATTTAATAATATTTTTTACAGAAAATATTACATTTCTCAAAAACTGCCTGCATGTGCCAAGGTGACCATGTAGAGACAAAAGAACATTTTGTGTTAAGAGATTAAAGGTTGGCTTTTAGGCTTACACGGCAGTCATTTTTACCTTCTGAGCCATTTCACAGGTTCTCTTTCACTTTTTTATGAGAGGAGTAGATAATTTTTAAATTACTGACTTATGGTAAAGTATTGGTATCCCAGGAAAGAGAAAGAGTGTGGTGCTCTCAAGAAAGGGTTTCTGCTAAGCCTAACAAAAGTAGATATAATGTAGAATGAGACAAAATGATGTCAAGGACGTTCCACATCTCAGGCTCTACATTCTACCCCATGTATCTACGTGACAATCCCTGAATGACAGATTGTAGAAAGCAGAGATATTACATCTTTACTGAGAACAATTTGTACCATAACCTGTATATTAGACTGCTTGAGAGTAATAACATACATTTTCATAGTTACCAAAATCAAACATTTTCCTAAGGGTTTAGAATGCCATTTACTGTGAATGACTAGAACTCTCCATGCCAGTTAGGCCTATAGGAATTGGGGCTGTTATAGGTAAGTCATCTTCATACCAAACAATACAGTGTATAAATAGATTGAAAGGAATGAATCACCCAGGAAAACACAATGTAAGGTTGTTTTTTTTTTTTGGTGACTTTTCAAAGCTAGGGGAAATTATTAATAAATACAGTTGGATGTATTTTCCTTCACTCCATTTGAGGAAGAAGGGATGTTAAAATGGGAAAACACCACAACAATACAAAAATTTATATAGAAGCAACTAATTAACAATAAGATTCATTCTTCTTCCAGTCCTGTCTACATGTACCAAGACAAGCAAGAAGGTAGGAGAGGTAAATGCTTACACTGACTTGCATAAAATGGGGTCAGCAAGAGCCTTCATCATGCAAAGGGTACGGTACAAACCAGACATGCTTCTCAACCTTCTTCAAACACATGTGTTATTGAGCCAAACACTTTTTGCTCTAAAAACTCATCTTCTAAGTATTATAGAAAAATTTCAGCAAGGAGCAAGTGAATGAAATGCTGGTTTGTTTGAAAACTGACCCAAAGGGAAAATTCATGGACAATCCTTAACAATGAGGGGAAGGCCAACTTTCCTCAAATGTGGCAATGGTTCTGGTTCTGAATCTTAGTTATCTTCTTGTCTCCAGCTCTAGACATGCCAGAGAGCCTTGTGTGTAGCCACAGCTGGTGTCAAATTCTATCAACTGTGTGGTGAGGACTTTTTGCCGGTTTGGGAGGTATGGGCGTCTATTATCTTCAACCACAAAAGGGTTTCCTAAAAAGACTGGAGGAAATGGAAATACAACACCAGTGAAGGAAATCAGCAAATAAATTACAAAAACTGTCCAGTTGCCTGTCCCTTTTAATCTTAATGTCGTATTCAAACTATTGGGCATGTAACTGAATATCTCAACTGTACCTGAAGAAATAATGGAGCATGTCTCTGCAGTAAAACAGAAGCGCACTAAACTGATGAGTTTAACCCAGCAGAAAGAGCGGCTGTAAACATGACAAATGCCTGCTATTGATTTCAGGTTTAATTACTCTGTGCGGCACTGACAAAGCCCATCAGATGTTGTTGTGAAGTGTAAATGGAACAGATTCCACTTCACTGCCCATAGGAAACTGATGGTGTCTGCAGTTTGCATTGTTTACTTTATCCTCCGTAAACTTCAGCCTTGATCAAATTAACAAGTGCTACTAACCTCCAACAAACCAGGATGCACTGTGGTTTTTACAGCGACAGCCTTGGAACTGCAGTTCAGCTGCAGCAACTCATTGATAACACATGCTGGTCTGCTGGCTGCTGGTGAACTCTCCATCAAGGAAGCTGCAAGTCCTACTTGGGGTCTGTTAGGATCCCTTTCCACAGGTGTGTTGTGTAAGAACCAGGACAGATGGATTATTTACACTGCTTAATTATGGCAGTGTAAATACACAGCCTATGGTAGTTTTTTCCCAGGAGCTCCTAGATTTTTTTTTTTTTTTGGTGTTTTCACTTTTTTTTTTTTCACAGTTGTTTTACAATAACATTTGTGCTTATAACTGACATTAGGCAAATAGCTTGCTGTTTCCCAACTCTTTTCACATACGTGAACTTCTGTCTCCTTAGGCTCATCCCTTCCACTGTAAAACTCATGCCGATTCCCAACACTTAGGGATGCAAATCCTCCTTATGAGGGAGGTCACTCTGTTGAACTATTTTTTTTTCTCCACAAGCCTGTTTCAAAACTTGCTTGTTTATGATCGAATTATGAATAGAGTACACTGTATATGTGTATAGAAATTCTGTAAACAGGAGTCAAACTACGGACTGAGTATTTGTCTAAGCGTTTGTATCTGTCAAAGCTGGAAGTCCATCTCTGAGATAGTTTCTTCATGTTCCAACATCCCGTTTAGTATGTCAGCCGAACCCTCCTTCCCCACCTGTACATACTTGCTGGACTGGGTTGTTCTAACAGTTCGCCTTGCCAGGAAATTTTTTCTCCTGCTCTTGGCAATGCCCAGCGCAAGGGGGCTGTCTACTTCCCAGTCCACACTCCCCATCTGGCAGGCTTCAAATCCTCATCCTACATTTTAAATTCCCTCTGATTTTCATCTTGAGTTCGTCGTGATACAGTAAGCAACTGATCAGCACAAAACCAGGAATTATTAAAGAAAGTATTAAAAACAAAGAATAAAGGATAAAGCATTTGATTCCAACTATGTAAAATCACCAATAAATACTGTTAATACATGAAACACTGCTGTCAGCAGCAGCTTAATTGATTTTAAGGGTAGTGTGACAATGACAGAAAGGAATGATTATGACAGTATTAAAAACTCCTAGATTGCTCATATGTGACTAATTATTGATCAAAAACTTAAGTAGAGCGAAGCAATTTTCTTGGAAAAGCATGTCTTTATGTTTTGGAGTTAAAGGAAACTGAAGAGCTCACTTGCATATTTGGAAGCATTTCCCAGGTGACTCCTCTGGCTGCAAGATGCTGGCTGCCCAGTGATGGAAAAAGATCTTACCTCTAGCTGGAAAACATGCAAATGAATTGCACAAATGATTGGGCAGCGCTGCTGTAAGTGGCAAAGAGGAACAGTAGAGGAGACAATGGGAACCCAAGAAACACTAGCAGCTAGACCACAGAGGACAGGGTTCCCTTGTGTATGTGCCTTGACTGCAGATTCCTGGGGCCGCGGAGAAGCCTGCCTGTCATGGAGCACATGTGTGCGTGCTTAGGTGAGAGCTAGGCACAGGGCTGCCGAGGGTACGGCTGATGAGTTAATGTGCTCAGCTCACAGGTACAGGGCTGCCAGCGGTCTTAGACGGGGATGGGCAGGTGGAATTGACAAGTCATAGAAGTGCGTTAAGTTCACAGCCTACCCCCCCCCCCAGGAACTCAGGGAAAACCTCAGTGTGTTCCTGGCATCGAAAGTCCACACAGAAATGTTGAAGGGTTGTTTACTGTTGGCTTTATTTTGCTTTTCTCAATTTCCTATAAATTATTTTTTAAATCATAGTTCCAGGTACTCTGGGAACCCATGGAGATGAAGTAACCAACTCAGAGGTTAAAGCTAACCAGAGATGCTGATGTTTTGGCTACAATAATGTCTCTGAAGGCCTGTTGAATCTGGACATGACTGAGAGGAATTCAGAATATTTAAATATGTATGTACTTAAATATCTATATGTGTGTGTGTGTATGATTTTTATTATGTGTATATATGGTAAACATAAAATTTAATATCTGTATTTAATATATGTATATGTATCAAACATGTTTATGGGTGTACATCTTATAATCAAAATAAATTTAAACGTGTATATAAATAATGAATGTGTCTATTACATATTTATGTAAATTAGGCATATACAGAATGCTTTTGATCCAATAAATGTACATTTAGGTTGTATATGCACCACATATATTTATATATATTTCTTTTGTGTGAATATATATTTGAAAAAAATATAAAACTGGTCTCATTTTTCATACTTCTTCAAGCCTAGATGTTGTCTCTTCCAGGCATTTTCAAATAATGCTTCTGTTGTTCATTCATGTAAATCTTCATGGACTCATTAAATACTGATGGAGAACACTGTTTTAGCAGCACTTACCTAAGCTGGGCTGAAGAGTCTGACTTAGTTAAAAGACTAGAGTTCAGCTGCATGTCTGCGGAGTATTACAGGCCAGTGCTTTTTCAAGCGTGCTATTTCTAGCTGGTTACTTTGCATTTTTCACAGTGCAGAGGATACAAACATCTCTGATATGGCCTACAGACCTGTCACTTTATACAGACCTGTCACTTTATACAGACCATGTATATATATTTATTTATATATTACAGACCACATACTTTATGGAAACGGGCAACTATGAATTCCATAGCAATTTAGAGAATTAAATAACACTAATGAGTCCTTTAAGTCTACCTTTAACTGTGCTGGAGTAACATTGGGCCATTTTCAGTGATGAATAGAAAACATTTTCCACTTATAAGCCATTTCTAAAAATTTGCCATATACCTTTGTATATAGTAAACAATAACTCTATGAAATATTGAAATTGCTCATGCATGACATTTTAAGAGTGAAAGAGTAACTATGACCAGTAAAACAGATCATCATGATCACTTGATTTGTTTGTTATGTTTTGTTGACAGCAGCCCCCTGTGAGATGGACCTGTCTATTAAAGAGCCACAAGCCATTCCCTCCACACCATCCTACTAAAGAAAATCAGAACAATAGAAGGTCAATTTTAATTTTTGAGCAATTTAGAGAATAGCAAATCAGAATTTCTTCCACTACCCATCAATCTATCAATGTCATTTAAAATGTAGAAAGTCCAAATCCCTGGATTTTATTGGGTGGCCACAGGATACCAGGCTAGAGTGAATCAGTCAGGAATTCAGTCCTTCTACAGTTTGTTCCGAGTAGGATGTGCATGCGTTTTCCTAGTCAGCTTCTCTTTACCAAATGGAGCCTTTTGGAAGAGTGATGATAAGGAAGGCAGCTTCTCCTAAAATGCTGGGAGAGCATGTTCTCTCTTGATGGAGAAAACTCCGTGACTGACATTTGCCATGCACAGGGGGCTCCATCCCATAATTTGTCTCTGTCCAAATACAATTTTCTTTTTTTGTAAATGAGCCAACCTCAAACCTCTGATTGCACCATTTCAAATGCAAATAATTCCATTCCAACTGCCTCTTTACATTAGCTAAATGAAGTCATCAGTAACCAAAATTGAAGAAAATCTTAACACAACTGCCACAAAACAACTTTTGAAGTTTTATATCCCATAAGAGTGAAAGAGATATGAGACTGTTAAAATTTGTTACAGATTCCCACCCCTGGTATAACTCATATTCAAAAACAATCATATCTCCCCCCCCATAGCCAACAGTAGCCAGAGCAAATTATAATCAAAGATAGATTTCTTGGAGGGTGATGATACCATTAGATTTAAGGAATTAAAAATACATGAAACTTTTGAGTTAATGAACAGGGTCCTTAACTGCTCATTTAATTCAAACAGCTGTTTGTTAATGCCCTAAGCAGTGACATAAACTGTGAAAATACTGTTGAGTGCAAGACACTAGTTAATGCTATAAAGCAACACATGCTCTAATATTAAAAGGATTTAATGGGATTAATAGAGAATAAAACATTAACTCCCTATTATGATGCTTTAGAACCCAAGGGCAAATTCTGACTAAAGAGGACTCTGGTTCTAAAGCCACAAAAAAGTAAACCCCAGCACTGTACAGCAAATCAGGGCAATTTTATGCCCTTGAAAAAAAAGTGGAACCCTGATAAGATCACATCTGTTCCAATCACACACTGGATAAAAGCACTGTTTACTAAAGTCCTAAATAACTAAAAATGTGGAACCCCAACCAGACCCCATCTGTTAATGCTACCACTTGGATATGGTCCCATCAGGAAAAAAATTCCATATAATAACGGTCCCGCATTCCAGAGTGGAGAACTTGGGTTTTATTTCATTGATTTTGTCTATAGACTTATATGGTGGCTTTCCTGCAGCCACACCACTATGCAACCTATGTTTTCCTCTTCTCAGAGTACTTGCTACAAGTTTAATAGATAAAATCAAAATTCATTTGCAATCATGCATTGCAGTCTTTTCCTAAGAATTTGTGGAATTTAAGTCCAGTAATTGTTCATTATTTTATTCCTTACATTGGATTTAGTTTCATAGTAAACTGATTATTTAACAAAATTCATAATAGAAAGCATGTAACAATGCTCTTTTTAGACATTAAAATATATTGTGTACAGTGTGTGTGTGTGTGTGTATGAGCGTGTACATATGTTGTGCCAGGGCATGTGTGTGGAGGTCAAAGGACCCCTCTCAGGACTTGTCCCCTCCTGTGTGGTCTGAGATTTAGCTCAGGTCATCAGGCTTGCTCAGTAAGTACCTTCTCCAGCTGAGCCATTTCACCAGCCATTTTTTTAGACATTTTATTCTGTTTGCTAGTGCATACAGAATTATGATTCTGACTCAAAATATATGACTTCCCAACACAAAGGAATTCATTCATTATGTACATTTTCTGGTTGTGTTGTATTTATTTGTACAAAATAGCTGTATTTCATTCAAAATAGACAAATACTGGTAATAATGTATCGTATAATTATAGTACATGGATAATTAAAAGGAAAACAATTTATATGCAATTAAATAAATTAAACATTAGACGTTTGAAAACGAACACAATTTTAGAATACACACCAATTTTAAGCATAGTAATATTTTAATTTTTCTTGAAAAACTATGGAATTAGAAATTTTCAGTTTTTTAATTTATTTTAATTTATTTATTTTTAATTTTTTTTATAATTTATCCATTATATATCTGATTGAAGCACCCTCCCTCAACTCCTCCCATTCTCACTCTCCGTTCCTCTTCCCCCTATTCCTTTTTCATAGTCCAATGAAAATTTTACTTTTTAGAAAAAAAAAATTGTTATTTTGAGACAGTCTTTCACTTCCTCAGTGGCCTTGAACTCAACTTACTAGATAGCAGAGACTGGTCTTGAACTTTTGACCTTCATTTACTTCTGAGATTACAGGTGTGCACAACCACACCTGGCCAGCATAGAGACTTTTGCTACACTGTCGTTTTGCAATCTGATGCTGTTAAAGGCAACTTGATGAATCATTTATACATATACCTTTTTCTTCACAAATATCCATGCATGTGAGGGTTTGTTCTCATTTTAGCAGTGAAAAAAAACTGAACCTTAGAAAGTTAGAGTAGGTTACTCTCCCAAGGTTACTCCACTAAAATATGACAGGCTCAGGATGACACCACGAATGTCTGTTTCTGTGCCCACTGTGTGATGCCAACTTGTGGGCATTCTCATCTTAGAAATAAATGGAATTAAGACCAACTAATGTGATTATCGATAATCATGGTTAAGATTAATGGGAGATTCCCAGGCCACACGGAAGAGGATCCAGTCAGTCCTGATGAAACTTGATAAGCTAGGGCCAGATTGCAGGGGAGAACTCCCCTTTTCAGTGAACTAGGGGAAGAGGTTGTGGGGAAGAGGGAGGGTGGGACCGGGATTTGTTGAGGAAGGGATATAATCTGGATAAAAAAATGAATGAATGGGATATAAAATGAGTAAATTGTAAAAACATAATAATAATAAACAAACAAAAAGCCATATGAAGCCATAAAAAAGATGAATGGGACTATTTTAGCTAAGCTATTTCTGATATACTCTACTTACAGAAGTTACTCTTTCTTATTGGTGTTCATGTCAGATACGATGGTACCCCGGACAGACTAACATTTTGTTTTCTGTTTTCATATTGATCCCGGATGAGCAGTGAATTCCTTTTCATCAGACAAAAAGGAATTATACAGTTCATTGTGCTTTTCCTTTGATGTGACTGCCAGAATTTTTGAAGTGAAATTTATTTAAATATTTACTTGACATGACTGAAGTGGAAATGAGGAAGATGGTAGCACCGAGGCGGGTTTCTTTATTTCAATTGCATTGCGCTATGTCTCCGGTATAGATCATATGAAATGAAAATACGTCCATTCGGCAAGGACAGGACTCTGAGGTAAAGAGAGCGATATTTCCAAATTATCCCATTGATGCTTTATTGAATGACACTTTCATAATAGAATGCATGATCCAAAAGGTCATTTAAAATATTGATTATGGTAGGTGCTCTTAACATTATTTCTGTATCAGATTAGTCATCTGCAGTGCAGGTAGATTATCTCAGAATAATTCTGTGCATATCACTCTATTAACTGAAAAAAATCCCATTTTAAAATATGTGAATATTTGTTAACTATTGCTTTATTAACAGAAATGAAGATAAAAATAATTTAACCAAAACCACGAAATCTACAGCAATGTAAAGGAACAACTTCAAGGTTTAAAATGGAAATATCCTTCCTTTGTGGAAAAAATATTTTTTAAAAACATATACTTTTAATACTGATAATCAAATATTGTTTAAAATCACTAACACTTTACTGGAAAATAAAGGCATAATTATCTTAAATAATATACCTGGACACCCACATACATTTCACATACAAAGTGAGACTCAGACACATTTTCTGCTTTTAATGGTTAGTTTAAAGAAACAAACATGAGCTCGGTAAATTCTTACTGGTCACTCCACCTCCCCGCGTTTCCATTTTCTTGACTGTGAGCAAACACACAAAGTAGAGAGTGCAACAGACAGAGTGATGCAGGCATCACAGTACAAAATGTGGAGCCTGAACTGAGTCGGTCCAATAAAACTCTTCTTACAGATGCGACGATTTCACGTGCTCCCTTCTGCATATAGAGAGGTGGTGTACTTCACCCTTCTTACTGCCCAGGTTGGCAGAAAATGCAAAGCTCAGGCTATTCTGTGGCAATGGATTCAGCTTTTCTTTTTTTACACACGACTGTTTCACAACCATTCTACTCCTTAATTGTCTAAGTTGACACTGATGTGTTGATGGCATTGTTAGAAGGATTCTGCAAGAGTGAAATGCAGCTTTTCTTGGATAATTCCATTTCGGTAAAATTGAAACAAAATTAAAATGTTTTCAATGGAAACATCCATATTTTTTAAAGAAGAAAAAAAAAATAATAGGGAAGTTAATGAGTATACATCCTTTCAAATGTGTGAGTTAACGTACGAATGTTTTTCTACAAGGAGAGGCCATGGGTTGCTGGAAACAAGATGATTAGTTTTTCTCTAGGTTTGGTACGTTTCCTTTGGCAAATTAAACATATATACAGTTGTGTGGAGGTAAAGATTTAGTTTCAATAACATTTCAACTAATTTGAGAATATTTGGACCCATTATATATCCATAGCACAAATGGCAGCTATTTATTAACAATCAAAGCTAAAGACATCATTTGAAAGGACTTTCATTTACTTAAAAGCAGCACTCACACAACAGATGCGAGCCATTCTTTCCATCTAAAAACTGCACTTTTCTTCTCAATATGTAATATCTGCTTCCTTCTCTTTATTGTTAAAAGCAACAAATACGATTTTTCTAAATAGTGTTAATAACACACCATTAGCAGTGTAATTCCACAAATAGGGCTGCAGATAGAATATAAACAGTGGTGACTTGCTGCAAAAGAATGTTTTTATAGTTTACCATTTTTATCTCCTCATTACCAGCTGTAATTCGTAATGATGACATAGTAACAAACAAGAATTAAAAAAAAAAAGCCAAAACTATGTAACAGATTTCAATTACCTAACCCTAAAAGTTGTTACAGGCATTTTAATTTCTCAAAGCAAAAGAGACTATTGTAAAACAAATTCTATTTTAAGTCTAACCTTATTAAAAATAAAAACAACATTAAAGAGGAAACCTATTCTCCGTTTGGAGCAAGTGGAATTTATGTTATCAACTCCAATTAGCTCTAATGAGAGAACAGAAATAAATCGCAGACGCACTGAGAAGGAAAAGGAGGAGAGCTGCTGCTCCGGGAAATTCAGAGGTTGCTCAGGTGTCTTCTGGTGTGAACTTTTGAAATGGCACTGAAAACACTGGCGGAAATCTATCAAAAGTTAGGAAAAAAATGTTACTTTTGGCGAAATTAATTTCTGTGTCATTGTAGAAGTCAATGAATGGAAACAAAAATCATTGTTTCAATGGACTTTTTCAAGGGGTTTATTTTTTTTTCTCCAGATTCTAGCTTATCCTGAGGGATGAAGCCAGGTTTAAAGGAAAGCATGTCGACCTGATGATGTCTAACATTAATATCCTCAGCATTTTAGAAAGATTTTGCAGAAATAAACAAAAAAAATACGAAATCTACTTTCTCACCACTGCATAGACAGATCCTATAGGGACTGTTCTGTTGTTATATATAACTCATTCTTTTTTTTTCTTTCTGTTTTTAAATTTATTTTTTATTTATTACAATTTATCCACTTTGTATCCCAGCTGTGGGCCCCCTCCCTCATCTCCTCCCAATCTCACCCTCCCTCCCTCTTCTCCTCCCATGCCACTGATGGGGAGGTCCTCTTCCCTTTTCATCTGACCCTATCCTATCAGGTCTCATCAGGACTGGCTGCATTGTCCTCTGTGACCTGGCAAGGTTACCCCTCTTCCCCTTCAAGGGCAGGTGATCAAACAGTGGGCCACTGAGTTCATGTCAGAGACAGTTCCTGTTCCCTTTACTAGGACACCCACTTAAGAGACTGAGCTGCCATTTGCAATGTCTGTGCAGGGATTCTAGGTAGGTTATTGCCATGCGTGGTCCTTGGCTGGAGTATCAGTCTCAGAAAAGACCCCTGGGCCCAGATTTTTGCTTCTGTTGTTCTCCTTATGGAGCTCCTGTCCCCTCCAGGTCTTTCTCTTTCTGCTTTCTTTCATAAGATTGCCTGTATTCTGTCCAAAGTTTGGCTATGAGTCTCAGCATCTGCTTTGATACCTGCTGGATAGGGTCTTTCAGAGGGCCTCTGTGGTAGGCTCCTGTCCAGTTCCCTGTTTTTCTCCCTCTTCCAATGTCTCTCCCATTTGCCTTTCTGAATGAGGATTGAGCATCTTACCCAGAGTCCTCTTTCTTGCTTAGCTTCTTTCTTAAAAACAAAGTTACACAAGATCTCTCCCAAACATTTTCCATGACAAGCATGTTTAATATGTATTGCTGTTTTATACTTTATGTATTTGAGTGACATCTATGAATAACATGCTCAGTTTTCTCACACGAACTCTTTAGATTCCTCCTCACATTCAGACACTTGGTCTGGGCTCTGAGAGGTCCTAGGTCCTCTCCCCACCATCACAGTTCTGACTGTTTATGAATGGAAGTGTGGTCAACCCTGAGGAAAAGGCAAAACTATCTCCTTTGTGACAGCCACTTTTTAATTTCCTTACGAAAATAATCACACTCTACTTTTACTCGAAACTAAATAATAGGGCATAGCGGCCCAGCTTCACATTTTGAGGGGCTCTTTGTGCAACAGTTCATGTGGTGCAGGCAGAGATGGGATTCTCTCAGAACCGTTCTGAAGGACAGCGACTTTGCTGCTGTCATTTGGCAGGTAGGCTCCAGTCTACCACTTATTCATGAAGTTGTAAAAGAAATGAGAACCTGTGGAGAATGTTTGATACTTGTAGATCAAAGTTTGCTCATGAAAGACTATAATAAAAAAGAATTTAATACTTTTAGTCTCCGAGAACACATAAATTTATCATTTTGATTTTTTTACATAGATGGTTTTAAAATATTCCTAATATACTTAAGGACTATTTTTAAATGTTTTATCAGGTTTCATAATAATTGAGAATCAAGGTAGTTTTTTTTTGTTGTTTTTTGTTTTTTTTTTTTGTTTTTTTTTTTTTTAAAAAAAGCTTTACTAAGAGATTGGCCAGAACCTGCTTAGATCCTGGACCTGTTTTGAAAGTGGTTGCAAGCCCGAGTCCTTAATTATCTCAAATGCTTTGAAAAATTTTCTAATATGGATCAGAACATTTTTAATGCAACTTAGAAAAATTAATAATATCTTCAAAGCATTAGCTACCAGCTGCTGGGACAAGTAATTTATTCAATACACATATCAGGAGTTGCAGAGCTGAATCTTAAGAAAACGGCCTCTGCTCTTGAGGGAAATTTGCTCTCAGGACCACATTAAAAATGACCAGTTGCCTCTTGGCTTCCTCTCTTTCCTTGCCTTTCCATCTACAGTTCTTTCTGAAACTAGCTAATACTTATTAAGTTATTTCACAGAGATTGTATGTACACTGCTTTAAAGGCTCTTGCTAAGGTTTATATTCAAGGTAAATGTGGAGTTTATTCACATTTCACTTTTGTTAATAAAACTCATGCAACCACACTCAGACTGTAAGTTCTGAGGCAAGTCTATGAGTAGGAGTTAATTTTCACGTACAATTAATAATAATACTGTCAACATTTCAGTTCTAATTTTTTTGCAGTTCTATAATCTATTATTTTCATTAAGATTCCAAACTGAATTGTTATTGTGCTACAATAAAATGCTAACAAATAGGTGATCCAGGCAAAAATAAAATTAAAAATTCACTTTTATCATTACAATATTTAGTGGTAGGTTCCTGAAATACCAAGTGTTGAGGTGATCATCTTTGTCTGAGTCATACAGAAATGTATGGTGCAGCTAAAATGAAGGCTAAATATCTAACATCGTTACTAATTTTGTTATTAATTATTTCTTAAAAATGAATTTTTCTTTGTGCTGGGTGATAAATATGGGTCTATTTGCATTTTTTTTTTTACATGTAGACATCCAGTTAGATCAGCGCCATTTGTTGAAGATACTGTCTTTTTTTCCATTGTATCGCTTTGGTTTCTTTGTCAAAAATCAAGTAACTGTAGGTATGAGGATTCATTGCTGGGTCTTCTATTCGATTCCATTGATATATGCTTACTTATAATTGGATATTAGCCATATAATAAAGGATAAACATACTGAAAACTATAGTCCTAAAGAAGCTAAACAACAAGGAGGACCCCAGGAAAGACACGTAATCCTCATTCAGAAGGGCAAACAGGATATACATCAGAAGTAGAACACAAAGAACAGGACAGGAACCTTCCATAGAGGACCTCTGAAAGACTACCCACTAGGTTATCGAAGGAGATACTGAGACTCATAGCCAAACTTAGGGCAGAGTGCTGGAATCCTTATGAAAGAAGAGGGAGATAGAAAGACCTGGAGGGGTCAGGAACTACACAAAGAGAACAACAGAGCCAAAATACTTGGGCCCAGGGGGGCCTACAGAGACCGATACTCCAACTAAGGACCATGCATGGAGAGGACCTAAATCTCCTGTTCAAAATAAACCCATTGTCTCCTCAGTTTCCAAGTGGGTCCCCTAGTAACGGGTACAAGGGCTGTCTCTGACATGAACTCAGTGGCTGGCTCTTTGATCATCTCCCCTGTGACCCTTGTCAGGCCACAGAGAAAGATGATGCAGCCCACCCTGATATGTCCTGATAGGCTTGGGTCAGATAGAAGCGGAGGAGGTCCTCCGCTATCAGGAGCTAAAGAAAGGGCATTAGAGAGAAGGGCAAGGGTGTGTGGGGCTGGGAGGGGGCTATAGCGGAGATACAAAGTGAATAAATTTTAATAAATAAATATATAAATAAAACTAAATTAAAAAAAAGAGGATTTTTTTTTTCATTTATCACCAAATTAAAAAGTTACCATTTAAGAGGGAAACTTGCATAGGTCATAGAATAATTTAAATTTTAATTAAAACATGATCAAAGGCTAAAAAAATTGCCATACAAAACTTAGTAGGAACAAGTGTAAGACATGTAAAATACTTTACTTCCACATAATGAATAAAGATATCAGAATGGATTAACTTTTCAGGCCTCACAGAGAAGCATATTAACAATTTATCAGGGTTTATGGGGGGGGGATACAAAGTGAATACATTGTAATTAATAAAAGTTAAAAAAATAAAAAAAGAATTATCTGATGTAGCATTATAAAACTATAGAGCATACACAGCTGAGGAGTTGAACAAAATAAAGACAGCAGATATGTATGGGAACTTATTTTGAGGGACAGCATCTACATCTTTGGTGTATACTTTGGATGCCTTTACATTTAACTGCTGCCTAGTTTTGCCAATACTCTTGAAGGAAACTCTTCTGAAGGCTGTATAATTCATGTTTTGGATGTTCCAAGTTTTAACCATTCTGAGAGATGGTGTTTACTTTGCCAATGGGTGCAGTAGGGCACTGACATTTTCTGCCATGTTAGGTCTCCATATCCCTCCTCTATCAGATTCAGACCTTTTACCACAGAGGTAGGTGATTCTCTGACCTCTTGAAACTGATTTGTTTCACTTGTTTCAAAAACAAACTAAAAAGACATTTTATACTTTGTCTCTTAGTCTGTACATATGGCACAAAAGAATATAGCAAATGAACATTGATAACACTCACCATTAGGACGAGGTAAATAATAATGGCATGATTTGGAGAATAAATTCAAAGTTGAGCCTAACTCAGCCTCCTTGTTTCTGTGGCCATACACATTGTCGCATAGGACATCAACTCAGAACCGAAAAGCCAGTAAACTGAACTGTGGCCAGCCCAGATCTACTGAGCCAGGGAGAAAGCTTTGAGTGGCTTTAAGATGGTGAAGGGCAGGTCTGACGTCTCCCTGAACAGCTTGATCAACTACAGAAAAACTGGCAGGTCAACAGAACATAAGTAATGGTGATTCCTTAATTGATTAGAGTGGTGGGAATGTCCCAATGTCAAGATTCCTTACTTCCCACTGTGACTTGATGAGGCCCTGAAAACATGGTAGCACTACAGGGCATCACTCCTTTAATTTTCCCTCTGAAGGTTGAGAAATGACCCCTTAGCCTAAGTAGCCAGTCCTTCGGGGAGAGAGGTTAAGTGCTAGGCTTAGCCCCAATACATGCGGTGTACCAGAAACAGAGAATACTAGCCAATAGAATAATAGCATAGGCCATTTAACTTTACTTTCAAGAGAAATGTGACCTTGTTTTCAAAAAAGATATATTTTTTAGCTAAAAAAATTGAAGTTCAATAAAATTTAATTTTGTGATTTTTTTAGTACTGTCCTATTTTTCTTTTTAAATAGCTGACTCTCAATAAACTTTAAAAATACCCTGCAGAAGAGGTTTCTGTGTTATTTCATACAAATTACCATAGAAATATCATTAGGTAACTGAAATTTGAACGGCACGCTTGTTAAAGGTACAGGAGAGTTCATTTAACTTGGAATGTCTTTATAATACCACCATGTGCCAAGCTATCCAGGCTTAGCAGTGAGCAAATGACCCAGACTCTTGTCTACAAAGATGGATCTATGACCTGTTGGTTTGTGTTGCCTATTTCAAAACAAAACTATAAAGACCTGTTAGGATTTGTCTCTTAGTCTGTGTAAATGCCACAAACAATATCTAGAAATAAACATTTTCTAACACCCTTCCCAAGGAAGGGTTAGATATAAGACCATGGGCAGACAATAATCGATTCTTTAAATCTTGGGCATGTGTAACTTACGAGACGTAATTCAAGATACAATTTTCCTTGTAGCATGTTTAGATGCTCAGATGAGTGGGAACGGAATTGAGGAGAGACAGAAAGAGCAAGGAAGGGTGAAGACCAAGCTGGGGGCTGAAACTGTCCTGCTTCACTCTTACACACAGATGGGAAAGAAACCAAAGTGCCACTCTCTCAGTTGAATAGCTTTCGTAGCTCACACAGTGCGTTTGGCAGGGCACTGTGAGCCTCTCCAATGCAGCCCTGTCACCACAACAGACAACCCTGTTTAATGATCTCGGGCTTGGACAGTTCAAACTATTCTCATAACATACAATCTATAAAGGTGAAGAAAGGAACTTTTAAATTAATTGATTTCCTTAAGTCTCATGTTAAGTGAGTTAATATTAGGGACCACAGTGAACCTCATTTTAGCCCTTTTGTATTCATGTCCATATAAATTCCTACTACTGCTTATTTTGAAGAAAACCTCAGTGTGAGAGCTGCTGATTTTTTTTTTCTATGTACACAAAACTCAAAACCTTTCCATCTTTTATCTAAGAACTTTAGTTTTTGTTCTATTTATACTTCATAAATCCATTATAAGCCCATGTGGAAAAGCAATTATTTCCAAGCATCAACTAATTTACTAGAGCTCCTTCTCAATGGGTGTGTGGTTTCTACTTTAGACAACCAATTTCCATAGCAAATCAGGTGGATTTAGTTTCTGCATCTCTGTTTATATGTAAGCTAAATTAGGAATGTTGCTATAGTAGATGTAGCTACTGGCCAAATAGAAGGTGAAGACTTGGAAGCCACAATCTCTTGGGCAATTAGTGGAAGCCAAATCCAGAACACAGGTCCTCTATTTTTTTCATTTCCCACATAAGGCTATGGCTGCACAGCCGTGTATACGATAGTGCGATGGGAAGTGGACAAGGGAGGTAGATTCCATTGCTCTAGACAGCTTTTGTTACAAATTAATTAATCTGAAGATATTAATTTATATAACTTTTATTTATTTACTTATTATTTATCTCTCTGCGTGCATGGATGTTTGTGCATGTGTTTGTGTATGAGTGTTTGTGGGCATATCCTTTCTAGACCATGGCTGTGGAAGTCAGAGGGAAAATCTGCTGGCTCTCTTTTTTACTTTCCACCGCATAGGTCACAGGGATTGAACTCAGGTTCTCCGTCTTGGCAGCAATTGCCTCTACCCACTCTCGCCCTTCCCATATGACGGCATTTAAAGCTGTACTTCTGTAATATGGAAATGAGAATTCCTAGCTTCATTTAGCATGATAGCAAAATTGCATATACAACATATGAAGGTAGCTCTTTTGGGGATATAAAACTGTCAGAAATGCTAAGGAGAAAGAGGGAATAGGATCATGAGTTCAAAGGCAATTTGGGATACAGCTTTTAAAACACTGAAAGTAAGCAAGCAAACAACTACAAGGTATGACCTAAAGGTATTGTTATTCACATCCACCAAAGATTCTAAGTAGACGTGAAGCCTGGATGGATGGACGCTCAGCGGTGATCTTCCTTTGGATATCCAGTGGCCGAAAACAGCTGCGCAACTATTTTACCAAGCCACCTCTCACTGGCTGCCTCCATCTGCCTTACAGGACAGAAGGGCTGCTTCCCAAGCATACATGGTTACTCATAATGAGAGCACACATCCGTTGAGGAGGAAATCTAAACAGTTGGCTGCTGCTTAGCATATAAAATCGTGGGATTTATTTTATTTATGATTGTTTGTTTGAGAGTTTCTCGTGTAATCCAGGCTAACTTGCCAGGTAGTCAAAGATGACCTTGAACTTTTAATGTTATTGCCTCCACCTCCAAGTACTGGAATTCCAGATGTGCAGCATAATGCCTGGTTTGTGCTGTGCTGAGCATTAAAGTCAGAGCCTCACACATGCTAGGGCCACTGAGCTACATTCCTTAACTAAATTTTTATTTTTTATATTAATTACAGCTTATTTACTTTGTATCCCAGCTATAACCCCCTTTCTCATTCCCTCCCAATCTCACCCTCTCTCCCTCCCTCATCTCCACCCATGTCCCTCTCTAAGTCCACTGATAGGGAAGGTTCTCCTCCCCTTCCATCTGACTGTAGCTTATCATGTCTCTTCAGGACTGGCTGCAATGTCCTCCTCTGTGTCCTAGCAAGGCTGCTCCTCCTTTGGGGGTGGGGAGGTCAAAGAGCCAGCCACTGAGTTCATGTCAGAGACAGTCCCTGTTCCCCTTACTAGGACATCCACTTGGAGACTGAGCTGCCATGGGCTCCATCTGTGCAGGGGTTCAAGGTTATCTCAGTGCAAGGTCCTTGGTTAGAGGATCAGTCTCAGAAAAGACCCCTGTGCCCAGATATATTTGGTCCTTGTGGAGCTCCCATCCTCTCCAGTTCTTACACCCACTTCTTTCATATGAGTCCCTGCACTCTGCCCAAAGTTTGGTTATGAGTCTCAGTATCTGTTTTGATGCACTGCTCAGAGGGACTCTGAAAGGCTTATTTTTGATTTTAATAAAAGGAAAACTACTTGAAATCCTTGACAGACATAGCTGTACTACATTAGCTGTGTAAAGCAAAAAGCCTTATAGGTAATTCACTCAATATGTCCTACTCAACTCATGTATAAATATATAGGCATATATATATATGCATGTATTTATTTGAATATGACCACATATGTTTAAACACACATGTATAGTATATCTTTTGTGAACTCTTAGCTATTTAGCTGCCATATTGAAAGAAAAAGATAAACATTTTAGGCATGCATTCAGTTAGTCTTTTCAGTTTAGTCCTACCATTACAATGACAAAATATACAAACTGCTGTCAAAGTTAGAAAGTTTTATGTATACTTTTCAAAGATATGGGATCAAACATGTTCATATACCAATGACTTATTTATTCAAAATTTTGTGGTCACATTTTCTTTCCTTCTACAGCCAACATCTGTTGATCTTTTATATGTGTAGATATGATTAATTCATGCTTCAGGAGTATCTATAGTCACTATTGTTTGAGTAGACATTTTACATCTGGAATTTACAAACTCACTTAGTTCATAGCTCATATATGATGTATTTCTAAATGGAATATGTATATTAATTCACTTTGTACATTTTTGCCACCTATGTTTTAATTTTAAGAATGTTATTAATATTATATACAATACAATTTTTAGTCAGATATCAATGGAAGAGTAAGGTATATTGGTCAAATAAAGTATATTGGTCAACAATTTTAAGTAACAAAATCCCCAAATTTAAGAGGATAACTTACAAGGTTTGTATAAAGTAGCAATTTATCCTTCAGATTAATCACATTAGATGTTTTGAGTAACAAATAAATATTTGCATGATGATCTCTTTTTTAATTTAAAATTTTTTAATGTATTCGCTTTACATCCCGATCATAGGTCCCTCCCTCATCTCATGCCTGTTCTACCCTTCTTCCCTCTTTCTCACTGTTTCCTTCCCCTAGTCCTCAGAAAAGGGGAACCCTCCTACCCTACTGACTGACCCCAGTCTGTCAAGTCTCATGAGGCCTGGCTGCATGCTCTTCCTCTGTTACCTGGTAAGGACACCCCATTAGGGGAAGTAATCAAGGAGCATGCACCAGAGTCCATGTCAGAGACAGTTCCTGGTCTCCTTACCCGGACACCCACATGAAGACAGAGCTGCTTATCAACTATATAGGACCAGGGTGCCTAGGTCCTCTCCATGCATGGTCCTTGGTTTGTGTATCAGTCTCCACAGGGCCCCCTTGGCCCAGATTTGTTGATTCTGTTGCTCTCTTTGTGGAGCTCCTGTTCCCTCAGGGTCCTTCTATCTCCCCATCTCTTCCATAAGACCCCCTG
The DNA here is from genome assembly GCF_030254825.1 of Meriones unguiculatus. Taxonomy (NCBI): domain Eukaryota; kingdom Metazoa; phylum Chordata; class Mammalia; order Rodentia; family Muridae; genus Meriones; species Meriones unguiculatus. Next base: position 65,385,204 of record NC_083350.1, on the reverse strand, counting down.
TGCTCTTCCCAATGTTTGGCTATGAGTCTTAGCATTTACTTTGATCCCCTGCTGCATGGAGTCTTTCAGAGGACATCTGTTGTATGTGGAGAGCCGAGACTCAGATGCTACTGGGTGGCGCTGACATCTCGCCCTCAAAACTATAAACCTCCAGGGTGCATGCGTAGATGCGTATACACGCTAAAGATTGCGTAAGCACGCTAAGAATTGCGTAGGCACGCCGGTAAGAGTGAGCAGCCAATCAGGGTATTGACACGTCACTCAGGTGCGACCCGGGCTTATATAAACAGCGCTACTCCGGGGCCCGCCCTCTCCTTCGATCTCTTCCTTCCCCGTTTCCCCGCCCGGGGCCGCGGCCCTCGGGAAGCCGCCCGCGCCCACGAGGTGGCAGGGCGGCCTCTCTCCCCTCTTCATCGCGTGACTAATAAAGTTTACTGCGGAAGGATTCCTGTGGTCGCGTGCGTTTCTGCCGGCGAAACATTCACGCGGCGGCTCCCAACATCTGGTGCCGAAACCCGGGAACATTGCTGGGTAAGGAGGGCCCCCTTTAGCGGGGAGGAATTCAGAACCGCAACATTAAGGTTTGTCCTGAAAGACATGTTCGATCTCGACTTATCCCGTTTCTCATTTCGGCTAGCAGAAGCCCTTATGGCCTTCTCTGCTGTGATAGCCGCCATAGCTTTCCTTTTTTTGGTCTCGTGCAAACTCAAGGACTGCCTCGGGAGAAAGAGGAGTAACAGAAGGTTAAGGATAGGGGGGTTGCAAGACAACATGCCAGAATCAGGACGTGAGATGAGGTTAAGGGTCCCAATGGATAGAGATAGGGACGTCTCTAAGAAAAAAGGCCCTTCTGTGGACGTTAAAGCCACGGAAGAGAGAGGTCAGGGAAAGGACGCCCTGGTAATAAGAGGTAAAAGAAAAAGAAAAAACCCAATAAAAAGGCCTCTTTATCCAATAAGATTAAAATTCCCGCTAAATGCCTGGGCGCAGCCATCTTGGCTTTCATCAGAGGCTTCCACGTGGCTGGCAACTGGGCGCAGCCATCTTGGCTTTGGGAAAAATGGGCGGGACCTTGGGTATGTCAGCGGTCCCCACGTGGCCGGCGCCATCTTTGATTCGGGCTAGGAGGCCCCTGCCTCCCATGTGCTCTCCATATAATTCATTTAAAAGACTGGTGATTGTTCATTACAAAATGTTTTTATGCTCTTTTAAGAAAAAAAATTCTAGCTAATAGGTTTGATATGGCTAAAATAATTTTTACAGTTTAAAATTGTTCTTTTAAGCAGTTAATTTTAAAGCTTGTTTAATCATTAAAAAATTTTGGTTGTGGGGGATTATAGATGCTCCACAGTGTTTACTGTATCAGCAACACCTGGTGGCTGTACTTGGTGTTGTCAGTCGCAGCCTGCTAATGCTAACACATGGCCTGCTGCCATAATGGTTCAGCAATTAAAGGCACGTAAAGCTGTAGTTTGGCTGCCATGTTTGTTTAGGGTTTCCAGCTAAGTTTAGGGTTTCCAGCTGAGTTCAGTTACACGTGGTCAGCCACCATACTGGTCCGGAAATAAAGAGGGTAAAGCTATGAGTTTGCCACCATTCTGTTCAGGTACTGTTCAATTTTATTTAAAGATTCCTTCTGCTAAATTAAAGCCCCTATTTGATATTTTGGAAGGGGATGTTCATATTTCTTCACCCAGAGCCTTAACACCGGCTGCAAGCCATGCTCTGCGAGTGGTAGAAAACGCTTTACAGGATGCCCAATTAAAACGTGTAGATGAAACTAAGGCCTTTGACCTGTGTGTCATTAAAACTAAACATTTGCCAACTGCTGTATTATGGCAAGGTGGGTCCTTAGTGTGGGTTCATCCCAATGCCTCTCGTACAAAAATTATTAAATGGTATCCGGATGCAGTCGCTCAACTCGCACTTCGTGGGTTAAAAACAGCCATTACATACTTTGGGAAGGAGCCAAAGTCTTTAATAGTGCCTTATACGGCTCACCAAGTTCAGGTATTAACTGCTACCTCTGATATTTGGGCGGTGCTAGTTACCTCCTTTAGTGGTTCAATTGATAATCATTATCCAAAACATCCTATTTTGCAATTTGCCTTAACTCAGGAGGTAGTCTTCCCGCATGTAACGTCCCAAAAGCCACTTCGGGATGGACTGGTAGTCTATACAGATGGGTCAAAAACAGGAATAGGAGCTTATGTGGTTAATAATAAAGTTATTTCTAAGCAATATCATGAGACCTCGCCTCAAATTGTGAAATGTTTAGTAATGTTAGAAGTTTTAAAAAAAAATTTCCAGGTCCCTTAAATATTGTTTCTGATTCTAGTTATGTGGTAAATGCAACCAAAATCTTAGAGGCTGCTGGATTAATTAAAGCGTCTAGCAAGCTTGCAAAAATTTTTCAAAAGATTCAGTTTGCCTTAATTACCAGAAGATACCCTGTTTTTATTACACACATCAGGGCTCATTCCGGTCTACCGGGGCCCATGTCCCGTGGAAACGACCTGGCAGATCGAGCCACAAAGATGATTGCATTTGCCCTCCTTTCAAATTTAGAATTGGCTAAGGAGTTTCATAAAAGATTTCATGTTACAGCTGAGACATTGCGTAATCGATTTAACATAACTAGAAAGGAAGCTAGAGATATTGTTACCCAATGTCAAAATTGCTGTCAGTTCTTACCTGTGCCTCATGTTGGGATTAAACCCAGAGGAATCTGTCCACTACAAGTGTGGCAGATGGATGTCACCCACATTTCATTTTTTGGTAAACTTCAATACTTGCATGTTTCTGTTGATACTTGCTCTGGAGTTATGTTTGCTTCTCCCCTGACTGGAGAAAAGGCAGCCCATGTTATTCAACATTGCCTAGAGGCATGGAGTGCCTGGGGAAAGCCCAAAATTCTAAAAACTGACAATGGGCCAGCCTATACTTCTCAAAAATTTAAACAGTTTTGTCATCAGATGGAAATAACCCATCTCACAGGGCTCCCCTACAACCCCCAAAGCCAGGGCATCATTGAACGTGCTCACCGCACCCTAAAATCCTATTTAATAAAACAAAGGGGAGGAGTCCAGGAGGCTCTGCCCTCAGTGCCACGAGTGACGGTTTCACTGGCACTCTTCACTCTCAATTTTTTAAATTTGGACAGTCAAGGCCATTCGGCTGCTGATCGCCACTGTTCAGGGCCTAACAGGCCCAAGGAGATGATTATATGGAAGGATGTCTTAACTGGACAGTGGAAAGGCCCGGATCCTATTTTAATAAGATCCAGGGGAGCTGTCTGTGTTTTTCCACAGGAAGAAAACAATCCATTCTGGGTACCGGAGGAGCGCCTCACGCGAAAGCTCGTGACAGCTGAAGATGATCTTTCAACAGACACACCTGTTACTGCTGAAAGAATCAAGGACAGCGAGGAGGACCACTAATTCTACTCGAGTGGATTCATTGCCCACAGACTGGCTTTACCCTGGGTTTCTTCTGCCTTTTCTTACTTCAGATTGGGTGGGGGTCGGAATGTTTGGTGTAGCATTGTGTCGTGGCTTAGTGTTTTTTACTCTGGTTGTTCTGCAAACTCTATACCCAAGACAGACGTGACTAGGTCGCAATCGGGCAAGCACTAGCACCCTTGGAACAAGGATCGTCTCCCAAAAATTTGGTTATCCATGTTAAAAAATTAAAACAGACTGTGACACTCAGTCGATGCACCTCAGGGGTTTCACCCATTGCACTGAGTCGATGAGTGATCCAGGTTAATGTTGCCTTTGCCTAAACGGTTATGGTACCTAGATAGGAGGGTGACAGCTCTTGCACTCCCTGGAATTTTATTCCATTGCACGGGAATGAGTGTCACCTCCTTTCTGAGATGTGGTACCTAGACAGGAGGGTGACAGCTCTTGCACTCCCTGGAATTTTATTCCATTGCACGGGAATGAGTGTCACCTCCTTTTAAAAATCTTCTCCCCTAGCCCCTGCACCCAGAGGACTTGTTTCCATTGCACCTGGTGGGGTAAGGGAGTAATCTAAAGCTTTTGATCGCTTACTCCCCAAAGAAGGAGTTTGCTTGATCGAGCTTAGGGCCCTCTTGTACCGTGCTTATAGGCTTTTAGGCAGTTTTTATTTATTTATAACAAAAAGGGAGATGTGGAGAGCCGAGACTCAGATGCTACTGGGTGGCGCTGACATCTCGCCCTCAAAACTATAAACCTCCAGGGTGCATGCGTAGATGCGTATACACGCTAAAGATTGCGTAAGCACGCTAAGAATTGCGTAGGCACGCCGGTAAGAGTGAGCAGCCAATCAGGGTATTGACACGTCACTCAGGTGCGACCCGGGCTTATATAAACAGCGCTACTCCGGGGCCCGCCCTCTCCTTCGATCTCTTCCTTCCCCGTTTCCCCGCCCGGGGCCGCGGCCCTCGGGAAGCCGCCCGCGCCCACGAGGTGGCAGGGCGGCCTCTCTCCCCTCTTCATCGCGTGACTAATAAAGTTTACTGCGGAAGGATTCCTGTGGTCGCGTGCGTTTCTGCCGGCGAAACATTCACGCGGCGGCTCCCAACAGTTGTAGGCTCCCATCCTGTTCCCTCTCTTCAACTGCTTTTTGTGTCTATTCTATTTGCCCTTCTGAATGAGAATTAAGTATCCTTCTTAGGGTGCTCCTTGTTACTGAACATGCTGATCTCTTAATAAATAAATAAACAAATAAATAAATAAATATTTAAGAAACATATGAAGTTTAGCATGATTTGGGAGACTCTTAAATGCAGAGGTGAGGGATGTGAAGCTAGTACATTGTAGACACCGAGGGCTGGCTCATCAATATCTATTTCCAAAGTTCTCTTTCTCCAGGATTGACTATAGACTCAGATTCTTCTGAATTAATTCAAAGAGACAAAATTCAAATAAGATGAAAATATGACTTCCAGGAGCATGCTGTTTCCTTTTTGTGCTCAAGCCTCTTGCTCCTGATTGAAAAAGATGTGATACCTGCATCTGTACTGGCCATGTAGCTATCGAAATTCAAAGGCCTGGAAATTCTCAGGGATGTGAGTCCCAGCATTATTAAGAAACTGTATCAATGCTATCGACCACTCACCTACAGATTCCAATTAGTATATACGAGCAAAACAGAAGTACTTTAAACATAATCATTCAAGACTGGGTTACTCAGTACTGAACAGGATTGAAACGGATACAGAAACTGAGTAGATATAGCAATGTCTCCTAACTGGAAGTGATTTTGACTGCTGCCCGCAGAGGATTCTTAGAAATCCTAGAGATGCTTTAGATGGTCATATTCCTGCTGAGTAGAGGTCTACAATGAACTGTACAAGAGTCCTGCAATGCAGCCTCAAATGTCCATAATGCCTAACTGAGGACAAAGGAAGTACCCTTTGCATTCATTCTATGTGGTACCATGACTTTGCTATAAACTAAATAGCTGGTATCATGAATTAAATGACAAGACAGAAGAGTAGGATGGGGGTGGTGCAGAATGATGTATTGCCAAAGTAGTGATAGACAGTAGAATTACAGCGTTCGGATGTCCAGCCACTAGGTGGCTTATTTTTGCTTATTAGAGCTTGATTGTTGAGGTTGGGAAAGTGGCAGGGAAGGAAACAACTTATAGCTAACTAGGAAAGGAGAATTTGAGAGCAGAATGAATGAAGAGGGTGTCAGAGAGGTCAAACAGACATAGTACATACGACTCGATGTTGGACTCATAGAATAAGATGTAGCATGTCTATGGAAACACTGGACATTTGATCACGTATGTTAATATTTTGAAAATGCTTAGACCTTCCCAAACAGTGAAAATAGAAAACCTGTACAGAAGACTTTTGTTCTCCTTGGTTTTGGAGTTGCATAAGATTGTGAGAGATGAATACTAAAAGAATAAACATCCACATTCTAAAGGAAGGAATTTACTACTTAAAGCCTAATGAAAAACAAAGTGAGAGGAATTGTTTTTCATTAGGCTTTAAGTAGTAAACTCCTTCCTTTAGAATTTTACGTAAGAAGTGGGAAATAGTAAGAGCTGGAGAGGACGGGAACTCCACAAGGAGAGCAACAGAACAAGAAAATTTGAACACAGGGAACTTCCCAGAGACTCATACTCCAACCAAGGTCTATTCACGGAGATAACCTGGAACGGTGACAATGCAGCCACTTCTGATGAGAACTGATAGACTAAGATCAGAAAGAAGGAGAGGAGGACCTCCCCTATCAGTGGACTTGGGGAGGGGCATGCATGCAGAAAGGGGGAAGAAGGGTGTGACTGGAAGGGGAGGAGGGAGGGGCTTATGGGGGGATACAAAATGAATAGAGTGTAATTAATAAAAGTTAAATAAAAAATTAAAAAAAAAAAGAAAAACAATTCCTCCTGTTAATGTACAGAAAACAAGGTTCAAAGACTAGGACAAACTATGAAGAGCAGAATAGGACAAGCAGACAAGACAGAAGAAACGAATAGTGACATTGGCTTCTTTGCTAAGAGCAAAGCAGGAAGACAGCATTGCGTGGAGTCTGCTGGGCGAAGCAGTCTATAAAATTTATGTTTTAACTTAATTTTGAAAATGGGGGCAGACACAGAGTTTGAGGCCAGGAATTTGGAAATGTCTCTGTTGGTCAACTCTCTGTCACTGCAACAAATAAATGACACAATAAGTTTATAAAAGGAAAAGGTTTTTGAGGGCTTATATTTGGAGTTTTCACTCCTGGATGGGCTGTCCCCTGTGCTGGTTTGGGACCTGTGGTGGTAAGGCAGAACAAAATGGTAGCAAGTACATCACAAGACAAGACTCAAATATAAAAATAAGGCCCAAATATAAAAATGGGGTGGTGGTGAAGATGGTTTCACAATCTCCTTGGATGGCATGGCATCAGTGATTTATATGATCCTCCTACGATCCCAAACTCTTGAAGTTTCCACATTTTCCCTATAGCACTAAGATGGAGGTCAAGCCTTTAAAACATGGTCCTTGACGACACTGCAGATGCAAGCTATAGTAGTATCTCACCAGGGACTGTGAGTCCAAGACTCACCTAGAAAACATAAGAAGCATTACAAGTTCTAGAAGGAGAACCCCGGTGAATACTAAAGACTGTGTGATGATGCTTGTTCCATGCCCTTGCCACCCTGTGGGATGGAGGGGTGGGATGCTTATATCTAGACCCATAAGTGTTCTTTGTTACATCTCCATATTTTTATGTAGCCAACTGTGACTAAGTAACAGTTGTGGAAAATATACAGAGCTGTCAATCACAGTGAAGCTTTAGACACACTCCAGCCAAGTCTGGGAAAACCTTTCACTCTCAGGAGGCATCCTCAATAGTGCTCCAGTGCAGTATTGTATAGAGATGCCTAAGGTGGAGAGACCGCATGTCAACTACAAAAGAGGTGACTGTGCTGTTTCCAAAGCTGTTTCAGCAAAGCAGTGGTCCTGTGGGACACTAGGAAAGTGCCATTGTGTTCATCGTTATTCATGAAATTTGATAGGAAGTAATTAGAATTTTTCTCATTCCATATGTTCTTTATATGAAAAAAAATCCAACATATATTTTATACAGGGCACTCTTTTCACCCACAGCATAATTGTATATATTAGCTATTTTCTTATTTTCTGTGACAAAAACAGCCTAGAAGGATTTATTGTAGCTCACAGTTTAGGGATAAGGTTATGTATGGTGGATAGGGAGTGGTAATGAGAAAGTAAGGTCGTTTTGTGCCCTCATTTGGGAAGGAGAGAGAGAGAGAGTAAAAGAGAGTGAGAGATAGTGAGATAGAGCTAGACGAAGAGAGAGCTGGTCAATAGCTGGCTTCTCTTTATCTATGTTCGTTCTGTCTGAGATTCTGGTCAACAGGGTTGTACCATCCATGCTCAATTAAGCACACCTGGGAACACCCTCACAGACATGCGGTTGTGTCTTCTAGGTGATTCCATACCCCCTCAAGTGGACAAGACAAATGACCACTGACAACATTTTGTGTTAAAACCCAATAAACACACTGCTTGGGCCATTGGCTTAAAATAAGTATCAATGACCCTTATATACTGTATTTTTCATCTTCTAAATACTTTGCTTTCATCCCTTGTTGTTGCTAATGGAAAACAGACCCCAACAGAGTGGCATGTTTCACAAACATTTTCCTTGACCAGAGTTACACTATATTAAGGAGAATCTTATTCAAAAAGATAAGAGAGTAAAGCTACTCCACAACTACCCGCAAGCATCTTCAAAGTTAAATAGCTTGTTTCTCCTCAAATGAAAGACTTAACTAAAATAAGCAATGTGAACAATCTCCAACTGTGAACTAATTAAAGACAATTCCCTTTCAAGGTTTCCTCACTGGATGTCATTTGTGATTTTATTTTGCTTTCCTTAAATTTGTCCTATTTTACATGCTTGCTCTTTCTAAGATTTATCCTTAAATAGCATGGATTTTAATATTTAAAGCTCTTGGCATTCTAACAGGTCACACATTAATAGCAAAATATGTACAAATTACAAAGCAGGGACTTTACTTTTAAGAAGATAATAGATGCAGATTGATGCAGTGAATAGGAGAGCATCTACTTTCAACCCCACTGTTGTCATGTCCACAAATAGCAGGACAAAATGAGCAGAGCCAAAGCCCCCAGTCTCTGTGCTCTATTCTTTCACTTATCTCAGTTCCTAAGGCCCCCTTTCCTCCATGCTGCCAAGTTATTGATGTCAAAGACACTGGATAAAATAACTATAGAAACAGTATAAGTCCATACAGAGTGTAAGTGTGTGGCATGCTTGAAATGCATTGCCTTTATGAAACCCATCGCTTTGCACAATATGTCAAGATAATCTAATAATAATAATAATGAGAAACAGTTTGTCAAAATGGAATAAAAATCAAACTTTTATATTTCTGAACAATTGAAAAACCTAGAGTTAAATTAATGCCTAAAATTGTAATGAAAAATGGATAAAAAATATTAAAGAAAGAATACTATTCCCAGAATAGCAGTCTTGTGAATTATTTCCTGCCTCTTAACCAAAGTCACTGTTTCCTTATCAGCTCCTATGAAATTTCCTTCAAAGGCTGTTAATTTATAAGAAACAAACAGCTAGCATGTAGTGTTTTTATATAATAATACAAGCCTGCATTGCCATTTCTTATCTGTTTTTATAAGTAAGGCTACTCTTTAGCCAGGAAGGATTAAATCTGGAGTCAGAGCAACTGCCCCATTGCTCAAGTCTCTTCACCCCAGCAGTCAAACCCCCTCCACATCGTGATGGCCAAAACTGACTTTATCTGATCATCTTGAACTTAATTCCAAGACATCAAATTCTTCTTGATTTGAAAGTTTTAGAAGGTTTGGACCAATTGTTTTAAGAATGAGTCCTAATTAGCCTGGTTCAGTCCCTGCCATCTGGTTCTTTCTACCAATCAAAACGTATTTCTCGTGATTCCACTCATAAACCTTCTGTTTCTTCCACTTTAGTGTTACTAATTTTTCTCAAAGCTTTCTTTTGAAATCTATGCTGAGAAAAAGAGTTTTAACTATTGTTGTTTTCCTCGATCAGATTGGGGACATTTGTCTCAACTAACTTTCCAACTCATGTCCTGTTAATTTACTTGTCCTGCTGGGAATATCTTTGTTCTCTTCTTTGCCAACCAGGATTTCCTGTTCCCAGAGTGATTTACATCTCACTAAGCCCATTGCAAAGCAGTTTTGACTTGGAATTCTGCGTGCTTTTCAGATGCATGACAGGATGTGTGGGGGACACTACCCGCCAAATATCCATATGTTGTCTCGTGTTGTTCGGCCTCATTGCGATTAGGGAAGTCTCTTTACATAAGGCCCGTCCTGGAAATAAAAATGATCATAAATAAAAGAAGCATGAATCTCCTTTGGGGTCAAGACTTTTGAGCGAAAATTCGTGACTCTTCCTGGAGAATAGGAAGACTTCAGCAGAGGTGGTAGAGCCAGGGGACGGAAGGGATCAGGTGGCCTGTCTTACAGTGTTTCAGTAACTCACCCTGGAAAAGCAGTTACCCCTAAAGTTGTGTTAATTAGAAATACGTACTGCAAACCTTAAGCTACCTGGTTTGGGAACTGTCACTAAAGCAATTCAATATAATCCTGATTATGATAGAAATTTATGTAAATATGATGCTACTGATATAAACACAATGCTGTTAGAAGTAAATCAAAATGAAGCCAAAGCAGCTGAATAATAGTCCAGTGGAGACTAAATAGATCCCAGTTTCAGCCAAAACCATTATTAGACTAGCAAAACCACATCAGATGGTGCTCATACATAGTATAGAGTCCCTATGATAACTTGCAATGCTAACCCTGAGCACAATGGATGGGCTCTAAATTATGCAGCACAGATTATTACGAGGTTATTCTGGTTTCTTCTGGCTCTAGTTAGGCTAAGCCTTATAACAAAGGTGAAGAATATTTCAACCTGGAAGCAGAAATTTGGAGAAAGTTATGAAATGACGTACCTGCTAAGACTAAGATATAACATTGAAAAGGCCCTTGTGGGATAAATGACCTTGAGGGCAAAGGTCAGATTTAAAGGGCTGTCCCTTCTCATGTTTCATAGCCTTGATCTGACAAGATTTCCTTGGGGAAAAATTGAATCCAAGGGGGTGAACTTCCTATAGTGTGACAGTCCCAGGACTGTGGCTTCTTAAACACACATGAGTGCCAGATATGACAGCAGAGGGAGGGTAGAGTAGCTTAGAATTAACTATGGTTGTGACCAGAGCATACAGCCTTTTGGGTTTTTGAGTAATTCTTTATGGGTAGCGGCGGTGGGTATTTTTGATTGTTATTAGTTCTAATTTTGGAGAGTATAACTTCCCACAGGCAACATCTTAGTAATGAAAGCTATACCGCCTAGGTGAGAATTTTCCACAAACACCCCTCAAATATGGCCAAGGAACAACCATTTAGAACAATGACCAAGATATTCTTCCTAGGAGCTCATCAGGTCATGTTTAGGATCTGTTTCCCACTTCCAGGTCTAGCAATATGTCACCGTGTAGAATTGCTGATAACCAAAGCCCCCCCCCTTAATTTCCTTTTCTGGAATTTATTTGATGGTTTTATCCTGTTTGCTTTTACAATTGCAAAGTGAACATCATGAAGCTGGAGAGATGATGGGATCCGAGTTCTCATTCCGTCAGACTGAATCTATGTACTGCACTGACTACCTGAGAGTAGGTTGACTCTTCATATGGAGTCATGAAACTAAATGTGGGGATCAGGAATAAGCAAGAGTAAAAGCTCTGGGCTTGCAATGACCAACAATTCCTCAAAATCAAACAAGTCATGAGCATGTGGTCCCGGGTAGTGCTGTCCATGCTGTGCCCTGTAGCTTCCCTCTAGCCTTGCTTTGTATGTACAACAGACATAGCCACCATGCCTCATGGTTCCAACAAACCTTTCTGAAATGTGGGGTTGGAAAATAGAAGATTTCTGCTCTTAACAGAAAAATTGTAGTCTAATTATGGAAATAGACCTCCAAATATGTTTCTATTATCATTCCTCAGCATCTAAATATTAAATTATTGTATCTTCAAAGTATATTATTTTACAATTAGAAATTACTTCTACAAATTACCCTTTGAATTTCTGCCTTTTCATTTGAAATTATCAAATAAACTTTTAATTGGAATTCGGACAGAATTTTAAACATTTCCTGAGATGACCCTAAAACAAACATATTTCTCACATTTGTACCATGCATTATGATGAATTTGTATTTCTGGTCAAAGGGTGATTTTGTAATTTATTATTATAAAATCAAACTATCAGTGAACTCTGTCAAATAGTGAAGATGTCATAGATCCTTCAGTAACAGATACTCAGCCAAGATTTAATTCTTTGTCTTATTAGTAGTCAATGTCCTTAATAAATAATAAAAGAATTGTATTTAAATGCATTTTTATGATGAATTATCAGTGGATGTTTGATTTTATGTCTATGTTATATACCTATACAACTGGAGCTGCATAATAATTTCTCAGGAAGATAGGTGCCATAGGAGAAACCATTTAAAAAACTTCATATTCAAACCTTAGAAATCCAACTTGAATTAATAAATAAGTAAACTTTCTACTTGTCTTGGAACATGTTACAATAACGGAATGCAGGGAGCCTTTCCAACCCCAGAATGGTTCACTTTAAGAATGACATTTGCTCCTCTGAAGATCCCTGTGTGGCTATCTCCCAAGATTCTTATATGTGCTCTTTCTCACTGGCCTAGAAGTTAAATATTTTAACTTCTAGGTTAAAATATTTGAGAGCTCCTTGCTATCATTCTGTTCTCTTTTCCTGTAATAACATTGTTTAAGATTAAAATCAATAGAATAACCCCTAACATAAACCAGGATTAGAAGAATGAAATTTCAAGGAAGAATATTAAAACTTTTGTAACTATACTGTATTGAAACAAATAAGAGAAATGATGGCTGAAAATAGGAACATTTGTACATTGCAATAATAAAAACACAAATTACTGAAATAATAATATTAAAAATAGGCTTTACTAAATACAAACAACTACATATTGCCTACCTGGGATAAAATATAACAGAAAGATACAGAAAGATAAACTAATGAACCAGGTCTGAAGGTAAGTTGAAGAGGTCCAGAGGAGTAAGGCTCTGAAACACCACAAAAAACACAAAACCAACCATAGGAAAACAAAGATCCCAGTGAGACAAACGGAAAGGATGAAAGGGGATGTATCTTGCAAGCGCAAACAGGGAAATCAACACAGCTGCATTTACACCAGAGAGATTCCTTACACAAAGATAAAGTACTGGTGAGTAGGAAGATACTATATTCCTAAATACATATGCATCTCTATCGTGTTCTCAAGTTACATCACAGAGCTTCAAATATATGAAGGAAAGAGAGAAATGGATGGAGAAATCTGTCACCAAAGCAGGGGAACTGAATCCTTTCTTTTCCTTCAGTATTGATAAAGCAGCTAAACAAATAAACAAACAAAAGCTACTACGGAATTCATACACATTGTGAGCAGTTATCTTAGCGTAATGGGGACTTGTATACTATTATCTAACATCTGCAGAACAGAGAAACTTTTCAAACACAGAAGAAACTTCCATTTAGTCAGTGTATCACAGAACAATCTAAGCCATAGTAGCTTCAAGCAGACAAGTCTGCTCAAGTTATGTTCTATTCCAAAGACTAATTCTAAGGTGACAATGCTGTGATACATACAATGTACTTAAATACTTGTGAATGACGCAACACATTTCTAAATATCCAGTGGATATTACATAGAAAGTTTGTGTTAGAAAGAAAACAAGAAGAATATTTAAAAATTGTTTTGATACACCTACAACTATGGTGAGCGGATAATAACTTGAGAGGTTTTTTTTTTTTTGTTGTTGTTGTTGTTTTTGTTTATTTTTTATTTTTACGCTTACATAAAAAAACTGGATTTTAAATCAGTGCCCTGAATTTTCACTTTAAGAAGCGATAAAAACAAAGACATTTAGCACAAAACCAGCAGCATGAAGGAAGTAATAAGAGCAGAAATCAATCAAATTGAAAACACAGTAATCAAGGGAATTTCGAGTGCATTACTTTCTGGTCGTCTGATTTCAAATGGAAAAGAAATGAGTAGAAAAAGAAGGAGCTACAAATATGTAGCATACTTACCCCGACTCTCTGAAGTATTAGCTCTCACAAGTGAGTTCTGTCAAACACGAAGAGGAAATACTAGTCGGCATCTTTTACAAGAGCCAGCGAGAGAGTGATAAGCATGTGGAGATGCGCACAAAGCAGCCAATGGATGGATAGTACTTCCATTAGAGCCAAGAGCAGAGACTAGTCGACCCAGAAACATAACATTCCTGCATACTGAGTGGACTTCACGGTGGATAAATGATTGGAGAAGGTGATGACCCATGCCCAGTTGTACATAAAATGAGGCATTTAAAATACATTTTATCAGAGAATATTTCTATTATGGATGGGGAGATTTTGTTTAGAAAAAAATGGTCACCATATTTCAAGAGAAATCTTTGACAAGAGAAGCAGGCGACTTGTTGGTCCTCTCAAGTTTCTCTTTTTAACATATATTTTTTTAATTTTTTCTTCACAATTTATTCATTATATATCCCGATTGAAGTCCTCCTCCCTCAACTCCTCCAGTCCTACCATCCCTCCCTCTTCCCTTCATCCCCTTCCCCTAGTCCACTTAAATGGGGAGTTCTCCACTATTGCCATCTGCCCATAGCTTGGTAAGTCTCATCAGGGCTGCCTGGATCCTTTTCCTCCTTGGCCTGGCAAGGCCGCATCACCAGGGGCAAATGATCAAAGAACAGTCAACTGAGTTCATGATAGAGGCAGCCCCTGCTCCCCTCACTCAGAGATCCACACGGAGACTGAGCTGCCAATCAGCCACATCTGAGTAAAGGGTTTAGGTCCTCTCCATGCATGGTCCTCCATTTGTGCATCATTCTCTGCAGGAAGGTGTGGGCTCAGATCTTTTAGTTTTTTTGGTCTCTTTGTGGGGCTCCTGTCCCCTCCATGTCCCTCTAATCTCACCCCTCTCTTCCTCTATAAGACTCCCTGCACTCTGCTCAAAGTTTGGCCCTGAGTCTCAGCATATGCTTTGTTCCCCGGATGGGTGAATCCTTTCAGAGTACCCTCTAATATAGTAGACTCCCATCCTGTTTCCTCTCTTCCCCTGCTTCTGGTGAATGGCTAAGATAAAAAACAAAAACAAAAACAAACAAACAAACAAACAAAAACTCAAGTGATAACACATGCTGGAGAGGATGTGGAGAAAGAGGAACTCTCTTCTTGCTGGTCGGAGTGCAAACTTGTACAACCACTTTGGAACTCAATATGGAGCTTTCTCAAAAAAAAAAAAAAAAAAAAAAAAAAAAAAAAAAAAAAAAAAAAAAACCAAAACAAAACCACAAAAACAAAAACTGGAAATAGCACTGCCTCAAGATCCAGCTATACCACTCCTGGGCATATACCCCCAAAATGCCCTATCTTTCAGTAAGAACATTTGCTCAGTTATGTTCATAGCAGCTTTACTTGTAATAGCCAGAATCTGGAAACAATCCTGATGTCCCTCAACAGAGGAATGGATACAGAATTGTGGTACATCTACGCAATGGAATACTACTCAGCAATTAAAAACAAGGAAATCATGAAATTTTCAGGCAAATTGATGGAACTAGAAGATCATCATGAGTGAGGAAATCTATAATCAGAAAGACAGGCATGGCTTACACTCACTTATTAGCAGATATTAGATTATAAGATAACCATCTACAGCCCTAAAGCTAAGGTCTAAGGAGGACCCTAGGAAAGGTGCTTAAATCTCATGAGAATGTTTTTCAAGCTTCTCTTTTATGTGAAGTCTGAGGTATGTGGGGATATGGCTCCTGAGAAAAGCAAATGCATTTTCATTCATACATGTTTAGTTTCTGTGATAGATCCAACAAATGAGATAAAAAAATACATTTTCCTTTGACTTTCCATTCATACGCATTGGAAAAAAAATGCTCCTTTTAGTTATTTAGATACAAAAAAATTTATGTCTTGGGAATATGTTTACTGATACACTAATAAAATCGGTTTTTCTTCTCCAAGCTTAAAATCGAATCAGTTCCGTGCTTTCTACAATTCTGCTTTTTACTAGACAAACATGATTTTATTCTCCTTAAATATTTTGGAATGATGTGAAACTTTCCTTGATATAAGGACAATCTATCCTGCAATGATGTTTGCTTTTAAAAATGCATAGGCATTGGCTGCTTCCAGCATTCTCTGGCCTTCTCACATACTCCAATCCTCTAGGAAGTGCTCTGAATTTCAATAGCTTCCTGGACTGATCTCAAAATCTACATTCAGGCTTTTTAAGTGTTTCACATTTCAATACTTTATACCTTTCAGATTGATTACTTCTGCATTATCTGTTGCTTTTTTTATTGTCAGGGCAGAAACTGCTTTCTACTCTGTTCTCACAAATGGAACACTTTCCATGTATCTTGCCAACAGAAATTGCTGTTTCTTGAAGTAAGTAATCTGGAGGCTCTTATGGCTTCATAAGACATAGGTGCAACCAATTTGGGATGTTCATTTATCTGAGGGTTTTTTCTTCAACTAACAAATGCTTTGGGAAAAGCTTTTGTAAGTATGTTTGCTTCCCAATAATGTTAGTGTTGCTTTTATTCATTGTCTTTTTCTCTAACGTGTATTAGACAAGCAGATTCATTTCCTGTGATGCAACAGTTGCTTAGATTGCTTTCTCATCACAGTTCTTGGCACTACTCTAATATTATTTATATGCCTTTCCTAAAATGGATAGCTGTATTTCCATGTTGTAGTCTACATTGCAAAGATTCACAGCAATCATACAAAAGTGCTGATAGCTCCAAATTCCCTCGGCAAATGTCTGCCTCCCATTCACACTACTACAAAACTGGTCATTAAATCTGAATTTGATATTTGGTGCTGTATTTCCACAATGACACCAAACAAATTGTGTTTACATGTCAGCTGGTCTAGAATAACAATGTCAAGTGTAGGTTAGTTTGGGAATTTAAAACTGAGTTAATAATTTTGGAAACAACAAGTATGTTATTTTAAGGAAGAAACATTTAAATTAATATTTCAATGGTAACTGTGCTGTTCTATAAATTAAGCATAATTCCTGTGAACATTGACCAGGTTCTAGATGTGAGATTTGATGTGTCTTTCAAGGTCATCTAACCTAAAGTAGTCATTTAATAAAGTGATTTGTTTAAGGATTGTTGTAGTTTTCTTTTTGATGCTTTGGTGAAGGATCATGAACAAAATCAACTTAGGTGAGGGAAGGATTTATTAGACCTACAAATTATAATTTATCATCTAGGGAAGTCATGGCAGGAGCTCAAAGCAGGAACTTGGATGCAGGAGCTGAAGCAGAAACCATGGAGGAAAGCTGCTTCCTGGCTGGCTTCCCTAGGTTTGTCTAGCTATCTTCCTTATACAACCCAGGCCCACCTGTCCAGGGATGAACTGCAGGGTGAACACCTTTATGCCAATTAACAATTAAGAAAACACTTCAGAGACATGTCCAGAAGCCAATTTAATGGCATTTTTTTGAGTGAGGTTCTTTTTACCAAAGTGTGCCTCTTTGACAACTAAAGCTAACTATGATAGGGGTGAATATCAAATAAAAAAACACAATTATCCCTGCTTACATGACTGACCAAGAGTTTTCCCTGAGCTATTGTGTGAAGACAAGAAGATAGAAGAAAAGTTCTAATACAATCCTTGAAGTTCATTAAATACCAAGACTGCCCACCAATTTGAAAGGCAGTTTAGTTACTCAAAGCACATATTTGAAATGCAGTAGACTTGCAGGCTGACAACCTGACAGGTTTGCTCTTTTGAGATGGGACAAAGACAGCTTATTGTCATATGATAATTGGTAATAATTATCATGCATGATAGAAGTACCCCACCTTTCCATAAGAACTTTGCTCTTATGAATAAACAATAGGCCCCGCATCAGGGGATGGTGGAGTCCATATGATTAATTTATGATGGGTCACAGCCATACATTTGTGGACTACAAGCGCTCTGTGGTCTGTGTAATGAAGGGCAAGAGTGTAGAGACTGATGGAAACAAAAAATGATTTGCCAGATGTTGGCCCTGCTGTTGCAGAAGATCATCTCTTCTCATTCCTCTCTTAGAAAAATAAATACTGGGAGGCAAGTAGGTGAAATATTGCTGCCTGCTGCTGTGTTGTTGAGCATTACTGTGCTCGTCTGCTCATGAGGCCGGGGCAAGTAACACAAACTAAGTGGTTTAAAAAAGAGAGAATTTATTCTCTTGCAGTTTCAAAGGTCAGAAATGAGTGATTAATCCTATGAAGCTAAAATCAAGACGTAAGCAGAATTAGTTCTTCCACTTCCCTGGCCGGTGGTCCCCATGGCATCGTACTTTCCTTTCCATTGCCATGTTCCTTCTTCCCACTGTTGCCCAATCTCAGTGTTCCTTTCTGATGGGAACATTTGTGACACGCAAATGATCCACCCAAGGAATAGTGTCTCCATCTGAGCATCCCCACCTTCACCGTATCTCTAGGGTTTCCTTTGTGTTTAAGATTACATTCACAAATTTTAGTAACTAAGATGGAGATGTGTGTTAGGACCACCACGTAGGTGACCACAATTAGTACTACTTTTAATGGCGTGGCCTGGTTTAAATAGAGTCCATCAGAGGGAGAATAGGCAGGACTTTTAATACTTAACACTGGTTTGGGGGGTGTTATTCAACCATAATCTGTTTTTTTTTTTTTTTTTAAAGGCTTTTAACAGAGGTGATGTTTCCTGATAATACAATATTCTTTTTCACCATGGTAAAACAGGGTTTAGGCTTTTTTGTTTGTTTGTTTGTTTGTTTGTTTTTAAGAGTAAGACACATGGCAAAGATGTGATTCCAGAATGAAAGCTGTACAATAGAGTTTGCAGGAAATACCACTCACCCTCCTTTTCTTTTATGAAATTTGCTTGAATGGCCCAAGACAGTTCAATGTGAACATTCAATTCCAAAGATCTAATCCAGGTGTACAATTTACTTAAAATTTCCTATTCATCTCCACATTCTACCTTCCACACACTGTTTGCAAATATAAATGGTACTGAATTGGGTTTTCTTGAGTGGAATAAACACTTGATATTATTTATAGATATCCCCTTTTATTTTGAATTGTATGCATTTTTACTGGCAAACCGTATGACTTAATTCAAAACCTCCTAAAATAAAATTCATTACAGATATCATTTACTGTATATATTATTTGATTGCCAATTATTTTCCTAAACAAGCAGAGATTTCATAATTTAGATTTTTGATGAACACTCTCTTCCTTTATTCATAGCACACAGGTGAATGATTGCCTTATTATTAAGAAGGCAAGATATTTCTGTTAAGGAAGAGGATTTTTAGCATGCGTAACAGCATCTTTTGTCTCCTGAAACAAATACTTCTCAAGTACCTCTCTCATACCTGATTTTATTTAGAGTATGCATCTTGGAGCAAGCATATTTTTTTTTTTCAAAAGATTCTGTGTCTCCAGCTATTGTTCTTGTTTTAGTAAATCAAATGACATTTTCTAAGCTTCTGTAAGTAACTACAATTTTACACAATTCATGTTCTCCATGCTTCCCTGATTTTGTTCTCTTTCACAAAATCATTCTGTTACTTCTACCTTTCAATGATCACCAGTAAAGCTATTTTACTTTCTCTGTAAGTTAAGACACAATAATATTTTAAAAGAAAAAATTATATATACATATATGTGTGTTAACATACCTACTCACATTACATAAATAGTTTAAAGGTGCACAATTTTAATTACAATCTATTAAGAGCGTAGGATAAGAGAAGCAGCAAGATGGAAAGAAAGTCCAAGAAAAAAAAAGAATAAAGTAGCAGTGATAGTATACCCATTATAGACCCTGGGGAGTTAAAAGTCACCAGAGAGAAGCCCTAAGAACATGGAAAGCTCTGATAATCTAGCTAGCCAAAGGTTTTTGGTACAATTAATAGTACCAGGCATGAGTTTCATCTAGTGAATTGGGCCTTAATCCAACCAGAGAGTAATTGGTTACTCCTATGTCATATGTGCTGAACTTCTCTAGGATAAAGTCTACTTAATCCTGATGTGCGTTCTCAAATTCCAATTGCAGGTAACTTATTAAGAAGTTTTGGATACAGAAATTGTGGTACATTTACACAATGGAATACTGCTCAGATATTAAAAACAAGGCAAACATGAAATTTGAAGGCAAATAGTGGGAACTAGAAAAGATCATCCTGAGTGAGCAGAAAGACACACACAGTATATACTCACTTAGAAGTGGATATTAGACATATAATATAGGATAAACATAATAAAATGTATACTCCTAAAGAAGCTAAACAACAAGGAAGACCCTAGTGAAGATGCTCAATCCTCATTCAGAAGGACAAATGCAATAGACATTGGAATAAGGAGAAGACAGGGAACAGGACAGGAGCCTACCACCGAGGGCCTCTGAAAGACTCTACAGATTGATGAATCAAAGCAGAGACTGAGACTCAGCCAAACTTTGAACAGAGTGCAGGGAATCTTATTTAAGAAGGGGGAGATAGAAAGACCTGGAGGAGACAGGAGCTAGAAAAGGAGACCAATAAAGCCAAAAAAAAAAACAAAACCAAAAAAAACCCACAACAACAATAAAAAACAAAAACTGAGACCTGGGGGCCCTGAAGAGAATGATACCCCAACCAAGGGCAATGCTCAGAGAGGACATAAAACCCTGGCTCAAATGTAGCCCCTAGACTCAGTCTTCAAGTGGAGTCCCTAGTAAGGGGAAGCAGGGACTTTCTATGGCATGAACTCAAAGGTAGGCTCTCTGATCACTATCCCCTGGGGGATGCAGCCTTGCCAGGCCACAGAGGAAGACAATGCAACCTATCCTGATGAGACCTGATAGGCTAGGGTCAAATAGAAAGGGAGGAGGACCTCAACTATCAGTGGATTAGGGGGGAAGAGTTTTGGGGGGAGAAGAGGGAGGGAGAGTGGGATTGGGAACAAAAAAGGGAGGGGGCCACAGCCGGTATACAAATTGAATAAATTGTAATACATGCTAATAAAAGAAAAGTTTTGTATCTATGTTCATCAGGGATATTGGCTATAATTCACTTTTTGATTGGATCTTCTTTTGAGTGTAGCGACAGAGTAATATCAGCTTAATAAAAAGAAAGTTGAAACTGTTCATCCTATTTCTTTTCTATGAGTAATTTGAGGATATTGATGTAGTTCCTCTAGAATCTGGCAATGAATCCCTATTACTTCTATCTCATTGGTTGCTATAGATCTATTTAATTTATTTACTTTGTCTTGGTTTAATTTTGATGGATCATGTGTACTCTTTTTAGATTTACCAGTTTGTGGAATATAAAATTTACAAGTATATCCTATGACTCGAAGGTTTCCTAAGTGTCTCCCCTTTCATTTCTACTTTTTATGAATTTGATTTTTTCACTTTGTAAAAATTTATATTTTTATAAACTAGAGTTTATTCACTTTGTATCTCCATTGTAGCCCCCTCCCTCATTTCCTCCCAATCCTACCCTCCCTCATCTCCTCCCTTGCCCCTCCTCAAGTCCATTGATAAGGGAGGTCCTACTCCCCTCTTCACTTATCAGGTCCCATCAGGACTGGCTGCATTGTCCTCCTCTGTGGCCTGGCAAGTCTACTCCCTCCTCAGGAGGAGGTGATCAAAGAGCCAGCCACTGAATTCATGTCAGAGACAGTTCCTGTTCCCTTTACTAGGGAACCCACAGGGATGCTGAGCTGCCATGGACTACATCTGTGCAGGGGTTCTGGGCATTCTAGATTATCTCCATGCATGGTCCTTGGTTGGAGTATCAGCTTTAGAAAAACCCCTGTGCCCAGAATTCTTTTTATCTGTTGCTCGACTTGTGGAGCTGCAGGTCTTCCTATCTCCCACTTTTTTCCATAAGATTCCCTGCATTCTGGGCAAAGTTTGGCTATGAGTCTCAAAATCTCCTTCAATACCTTGCTGGGTAAAGTCTTTCAGTGGCCCTATGTGGTAGGCTTCTCTGTCCTGTTGCCTGTTTGCTTAGTCTTCCAATGTCCATCCTCTTTCTCTTTCTGCATAAAGATTGACCATCCTACCCGGGGTCCTCCTCCTTGCTTAGCTTCTTTAGGTGTACAAATTTTAGTAATGTTTATCTAATATTATATGTCTAATGTCCACTTATAAGTGAGTATATACCTAATGTGTGTCTTTCTGCTTCTGAGATAACTCACTCAGGATAATAATTTCTAGTTCTCACCATTTGCCTACAAATTTAATAATTTCCTTGTTTTTAATTGATGAGTAGTATCCCATTGTTTAAACGAACCACAATTTCTGTATCCATTCCTCAGCTGAGGGACATCTGGGTTGTTTCCAGATTCTGGCTATAACAAATAAAGTTGCAACAAACATGGTTGAGCAAATGTCCTCATTGTATACTTGAGCATGTTTGGATATATGCCTAGGAGTGCTAAAGCTGGATCTCAGAAAATTCCTAATTTTCTGAGAAAGTACCAGATTGATTTCCAATGTGGTTGTACAAGTTTACATGCCCCCAGCAATGGAGGAGGGTTCCCCTTTCTTTACATCCTCTCCAGCATATGTTCTCACTTGAGTTTTTGATCATAGCCATGCTGGTGGGTGTAAAGTGAAATCTCAGAGTCATTTTGTTTTGCATTTCCCTCATGACTAGAGATGGTGACCATTTCTTTAAGTGTTTCTCTGCCATTTGATATTCCTCTGTTGAGAATTCTCTGTTTAGCTCTGTACCCAATTTTTTAATTGGGATACTTGAATTTTTTTTTGCCGTTTAACTTCTTGAGTTCTTATATATTCTATATATTAACCCTCTGTCAGATACAGTGTTGGTGAAGATCCTTTCCCAATCTGTAGGCTGTCGTTTTGCTCTGACAACAGTGTCTTTTGCTTTACAGAAGCTTTTCAGTTTCATGGGGTCCCATTTATTAATTGTTGATCTTAGAGCCTGTGCTGATGGTGTTCTGTTCTGGAAGTTGTCTCCTGCGCCAATGAATTCAAGGCTCTTCCCCACTTTTATTTATAAGAGGTTTAATGTGTCTGGTTGTACTTGAGGATTTTAATCCATTTTGACTTTAGTTTTTGTGCAGATAAATATGGACCTATTTGTATTTTCCTACATGTTACATCCAGTTAGAACAGCACCATTTGTCGAAGATGCTGTCTTTTTTTTTTTTTTTTTTCCATTGTATGGTTTTGGATTCTTTGTCAAAAATCAAGTATCCATAGGTGTACGGATTTATTTTGGGGTCTTCTATTCAATTCCATTGATCCACCATTCTGTTGCTAGTACCATTCAGTTTTTATTACTACTGCTTTGTAGTACCGCTTGAGATCAGGGATGGAGATACCTCCAGATGATTGATCTATAGTTGTATAGGATCGTTTTGGAAATTCTGGTTTGGTTTTGTTATTTTTGTTGTTGTTTTTCCATATGAAATTGAGACTTGTTCTTTCAAGGTATGTAAAGAATTGGGTTGGTATTTTCCATTGAATCTGTAGATTGCTATTGGCAGGATGGCCATTTTTACCATGTTAATCCTACGGATCCATGAGCATGGGAGATCTTTCCATCTTCTGAAATCTTCTTCAATTTCTTTCTTCAGAGACTTGAAGTTTTTGTTCAAACATGTCTTTCACATGCTTGGTTAGAGTCATATCAAGGTACTTTATGTTATTAGTGGCTACTTTGAAGGGTGTTGTTACCCTAATTTCTCTCTCGGCCCTTTTGTCTTTCATATACAGGAGGGCTACTGATTTTTTTGAGTTAATTTTGTATCTAGCTACTTTACTGGAGGTGTTTATCAGCTTAAGGAGTTCTCTGGTAGAATATTTGGGTAAGTTGTGTCTTCATTTTCATTGAATCTTAGGAAGTCTCTGTTTTCTTTTTTATTTCTTTCCTGACCCAGCTTTCATTGAGTAAAAAGTTGTTTAGTTTCCATGCATGTGTAGGCTTTTTGTTGCTTCTGTTGTTGTTGAGTTCTAGTTTTAGTCCATGGTGGTCTGGTAGAATACAAGAGATTGTTTTGATCTTCTTGTGTCTGTTGAGGCTTGCTTTGTGCCTGACTATATGGTCAGTTTTTGAGAAGGTTCCATGAGGAGCTGAAAAGAAGGTATATTCTTTTGAGTTTGGGTATTAAGTTCTGTAGACATTTATTAGGTCCATATGACTTAGGAACTCTGTGTCATAATTTCTCTATTTAGTTTGCTCAACCATGTTTGTAGTAGATTTATTTGTAATAGCCAGAAGCTGGAAACATCCCAGATGCCCCTCAACTGAAGAATGGATGCAGAAATTGTGGTACATCTACACAATGAAGTATTACCCTGCAATGAAAAATAAGGAAATCATGCAATCTGTCTAGATGATCTGTCTCTTGTTGAGAGTGGAGTGTTGACATCTCCTACTGTTAAGGTTTTGGGATTGATGTGTGATTTAAGCTTTAATAATGTTTCATTTACAAATGTAGGTGCTCTTGTATTTGGGGCATAGATGTTAAGGGTTGTGATGGATTTTTCCTTTGATGAGAATGAAATGCTCCTCCTTATCTTTTTGATTAAGTAAGCTAGCTACCCTATCTTTTTTTCTGGGTCTGTTTGCTTGATAAATCTTTTTTCAGCCCTTAACTCTGAGGTAGTGTTTATCTTTGTTGCAGAGGTGTGTTTCTTGGATGCAGCAGAATTTTGGATTTTGTTTCCATAAACATTCTTTTTGTCTGTGTCTTTTTATTGGAGAGTTGAGTCCATTGATGTTGTTGGATAATAGTGACCAATTAATGCTAGTTCCTTTTATTGTGGAGTTGGTGGTGTTACTGTGTTCCAATGCTTGTTTTCTTTTAATTCTTTGTTGTGAAGTTATCTATAACCTGTGTTTTCTTGGGTGTAGTTCATTTCCTTGGATTGGAGTTTTCCTTCTAGTTAGTATCTTCTGTAGGGCTGGGTTACTGTGTAGATATTGTTTAAATTTATTTTTGTCATAGAATATTTTGTTTTTTCCATCTATGTTGAGTGAAATCTTTGCTGGGTATACTAGTCAGGGTTGGCATCTGTGGTTTATTAGTCTGCATGACATCTGCCCAGGCCCTTCTGCCTTTCATAATTTCTGTTGAGAAGACAGGTATGATTCTGATAGGTCTACCTTAATATGTTACTTGGTCTTTTCCCCTTGCTGCTTTTAGTATTTTTCTTTGTTCTGTAGATTTAGTGTTTTGACTACAATGTGACAAGAGGAGTTTCTTTTTTTTATTTAATTTTATTTTATTAATTATACTTTATTCACTTTGTATCTCCCATAAGCCGCTCCCTCCTCCCCTCCTAATCACACCTTCCCTCCCCCTTCTTCACACATGCCCCTCCCCAAATCCACTGATAGGGAGGTCCTCCCCTTCTTCCTTCTTATCTTAGTCTATCAGACCACATCAGGAATGGCTGCATTGTCATCTTCTGTGGCCTGGTAAGTCTGCTCCCCCCTGAGAGGGAGGTGATCAAAGAGCAGGCCCATCAGATTATGTCAGAGGCAGTCCCTCCCTCTTCCCATTATTATGTAACCCACTTGGACACTACACTGCTATGGACTACATCTGTGTAGGGGTTCTAGGTTATCTCCATGAATAGTCCTTGGTTGGAGTATGAAGTCTCTGAGAAGACCCCTGTGTTCAACTTTTCTGGTTCTGTCGCTCTCTTTGTGGAGTTCCTGTCCTCTCCAGCTCTTACTATTTCCCACTTCTTACATAAGATTCCATGCACTCTGCCCAACATTTGGCCATAAGTCTCAATGTCTGCTTTGATAGTCTGCATGGCAGAGCCTTTCAGAGGCCCTCTCTGACAGGTTCCTAAGTTGTTTCCTGTTTTCTTCTTCTTCTGATGTCCATCTTCTTTGCTTTTCAGGATGGGGATTGAGAGTTTTAGTCAAGGTCCTCTCTCTTGATTAGTTTCGTTAGATGTACAGATTTTTAGTAGGTTTATCCTATGTTATATGTCTATATGAGTGAGTATATACCATGTGTGTCTTTCTGCTTCTGGGACACCTCACTCAGGATGATCCTTTCCAGTTCCCACCATTTACCTGCAAATTGCATGATTTCCTTATTTTTCATTGCAGGGTAATACTCCATTGTGTAGATGTACCACAATTTCTGCATCCATTCTTCAGTTGAGGGGCATCTGGGCTGTTTCCAGCTTCTGGCTGTTACAAATAAATCTACTACAAACATGGTTGAGCAAATGTCCTTACCGTGTACTTGAGCCTCTTTTGGATATATGCCTAAGAGTGGTATGGCTGGATCTTGAGGAAGAACTATTCCTAGTTGTCTGGGAAAGGGCTAGATTGATTTCCAGAGTGGTTGTACAAGTTTACATTCCCACCAGCAGTGGAAGAGGGTTCCCCTTTCTCCATGACCTCTCCAGCATGTGTTTTTGATCTTGGCCATTCTGATGTGTGTAAGGTGAAATCTCAGGATCGTTTTGATTTGCATTTCCCTGATGGCTAATGATGTTTAGCATTTCTTTAAGTGTTTTTTCTCTGCCAATCGATATTCCTCTACAGAGAGTTCTCTGTTTAGCCCTGTTCCCCATTTTTTAATTGAATTACTTGGTTTGCTGGTTTTCAGCTTCTTTAGTTCTTTATATATATATTGGATATTAGCCCAAGAGGAGTTTCTTTTCTGGTTTAGTCTATTTGGAGTTCTATAGGCCTCTTGTATGTTTATGGACATCTTTTTCTTTAAGTTAGGAAATTTTTTTTCTATGATTTTCTTGAAAACATTTTCTGGGACTGGAGCCTTGATTCTTCGATTTCATCTATTCCTATTATTCTTAGATTTGGTCAGATCATGGCGTCCTTGATTTCTTGGCTGTTTTTTGTTTAGAACTTTTCTGATTTTTTTTTTGAGAGATGTATTCACTTCTGGAATTGTATCTTCAGTGCTTGAGATTCTCCCTTCCATGTCTTATATTCTGTTGGTGATGCTTACCTTGGTGGTTCCTGATCTTTTCTTTAAGTTCTTCTTCTCCACAGTTTTCTCTGTTTGTGTTTTCTTTATTGATTCTAATTCTGTTTTCATGTCTTGCACCATTTCCTTCATTTGTTTGCATGTGGATTCCTGTCTTTCCATCATGGCTTCTATTTTTTGTTCATATCCTCTCTCTATGCCACTAAGTGTCCCTCTACTTGTGCCTCTACATGTGCCTCTATTTGTTTGGCTGTATTTGCCTTTGTTTGAGAGCTTTGTTCATTTTCTCTTTATGCGCCTCTAATAACTGGATAAGTATAGCTTTAAAATTGTTTTCCTGTGTTTCTGATGGATTAAAATATCCATTTATTTTGGGGGTTGCTGGTGAATCCATGATGTCCTGATTTTTGTTGGATGTGTTCTTATGCCAACCTTTACCCATCTGCTTATCTGTAACCCTCGCTATTTGTTCCTGGAGTCTGTCATTTCTGTCTGTCCCTGGTGTCTGTAATATTCTTCAGGAAGATGAGAGTGGTCCACTTAGTGGCCCACAGGCCTGTTGTACTGTCCTCCTGGTATTCAGATCTTTCTGGGCTACAGGAATTGTTTGCCTGGACTCCAATGGGAGACCCACAGAACAGGGGCTTCAATGTTGTGAAGGTTGTCCCAAGCATCCCTAAATTGCCCACAGTGGGGGTGGGAGGAATCAGATGACTGGCTGCTAGTTAGAGGGATCTGAGGCTCTGCAAGCACTCACTTAAAGGCACGCTCACTTGCTAGCAGGCCATTTTTGAAGTTTTGGATCCTGTGCCCCTCATATAAGGTGCACACTGGTCATCTCCATCTTAGAACACCCCTATTGTTTGTTCATTTTTTTTCAATCACTAAAATTTTGTTAATCTCATTATTATTATTATTATTTTTGGAAAATCAACTCTTCATTTCATTGGTTCTCTGTACTTCTTTTCATTTTTATTTTGATTATTTCTTTATTTCTTCTGCTCTGAGGGTATTTTTTATTTTTGTTTTCCAAAGCATTCAAATGTATCATTGAGTTATTAATTTGAGAACTCTCAAATTCTTTGATATGAGCACTTAATGCTATAAATGTTTTTTGAAAATGGCTTCTTGTGTCCCATAGATTTGGTGTGTCGTGTTTCCATTTCCATTCAATGAACTTCAACTTTTTTCTCTTAATTTCATCACGGATCTAGTTATCATTCAGTAGTGTATTGCTCTGTCTCATTTGTTTGTGTACTTCTTGTGGCTTCTATTGTCATTTTCTGACTTTATTCTATTGTGGGCATGATGTTATTTCAATTTTTCTATAATTGCTGAGGTTTTGCATCCTAGTATGTGGTTGATTTCCTAGTATGTGTTCCATGGTCTGCTACGAAGAGTTAATATTCATTAGAATTTGGGTGGAATGTTCTTTTGTTGTCTGCTAAGCCTATGGATTTATGGTATAACTTAATTTCAATATTTCTATGTTTAGTTTTTGCTTATATGACCTGTTTATTGTTGAAAGTGAGGTATTGAAGGCACTCACTATCACTATGTTGAAGTTAATCTGGGGTTTCAGATATGGTAATATTTGAAAAAAATGAGTTTTCCTCATTTGGTGCATATATGTATAGGATTATAGTATCATCATAATGAATAGTTCCTTTAATGAGTATTAAATGTTCTTTTGTATCTCTTTTGAGTTATGATTTGAAATAATTTTTGTGTCAGATATTAGAGTAGTTATGCCTGCTTTTTTGTTAGTTCTATTTGCTTGGAATATATTTTTGCATCTGTCTTTGGCAGAGTTACTATTGCTGTGATAAAACACTATGATCAAATGCAGTTTGAGAAGGAAAGGGTTTATCTCGATTACATCCACATCACTGTTCATCATCAAATGAAGTCAGGACAGGAACTGAAGTAGGACAGGAACCTGAATACAAAAGCTGATGCAGAGCCTGTGGAAAAATGCTGTTTATGATTTACTCCTTATGGCTTGCTTATCTTGCTTTCTTATAGAAAAAAAAACAGCACAGAAGAAAGAGGGGATTATCAAGTCCCATTTCCTAGTTGAGCAGCTACTGACAAGTGGTGGCTTCTGGAGGAAGGGCCAGTCAAGTTTTTTCAAGATATTGCCCTTGAGAGGCTAGCTGTGTATTCACTCATGCACCGACAGGAGCATTAAACAGAACTGGTGTGTTTTAAAAATGCTTGTTAAGTTTGGAGAAACACTGGTGGGGGACAAAGTAGGAGAAAAGAAATGAGGGTGGATTTCAGTAAAACACATTAAATGCATAGATGAAATTCTCAAATGATAATTAAAAATTCCTTATATCTGTTTTTCTCATGAAAATTTTTCTTTTCCTCTTCAATTTTACTATATAGTTTTGCTAAATATGGTAGTCTTGGTTGACAATTTTTGTCTTTCAGAACTTTCAACATGTATTTCCAGTCCCTTCTGGCTTCCTTATTTTATTCCTTTCTTTGTGTGGTTTCTGTACACTCTAGGAAGGCTTAAGAAAGGGAAGCATACTACAGTAGGCATGTTAGCTGGGATTCTGGTACAAGAGATTTTCAAGTTGCAAACATATGCTTGGGAAAACAGGCTCCTTTATTTGCTTCATGAGGTTTTGTGGTCTGGACAAGTAGGGCAGAATTCGTGGGAACTGCAGGTTGACTTTGTACTTGTGGGACTTTTTTTGTATATATATGTATATATTTACACACACACACACACACATATATGGTTGTGGTTTCTTGGTGGAATAGGTGGTCTTAAGCAGGAAAAACCAGGGTTCTCTCCTAATGCAGGAGGTCTTCAGAAATGGTAGATGAGCCTAAACATGGGGAGCTTGGATTTTCTCCTCGTGGCAAGAGATTTTGTGAGATGTGCTGAGCAGAAATGCTATTGACTATTACTGAAAACTCAACTACTAGATGAAAAGAGAAAATAGACAACTGCTTTCAATAATCATATCTCATAGCCAGTCAAAAAATTTGGTTAGTCACTACTCTTTTCCAAGAATTTTGAGTTTAGGAAAATGCTCTATCGAAAACGCTGTATCCTATAATGAAGTTATTTGCACTTTATATAAAAATAATAAGTCACTATTGTAGTCAAAATGAATCACTTGGCATAAAAAGTACTCAACAGCCAGAATACTATTTGCTGCTAGAACTTCTTTCACCATATCTTGGCTCATTTTTATCATTTTATTGTGTCAGAGGATGTCTCTATCATTACTGAATGGCAGGCTGACTGTGGTTTGAAAAGTTAAGTTTGGGAATCTCTGAAATAATTGTAACTCAGTGTCGTGACATTTCTAAGTGAATCTCATGGCTGATCTCTGTCACTCACCATCAAAACATTTTTGTCTTCAGTTTAAAGGAAGATCTGTTATCCAAATCTTACAAGAGCAAAGTTTGTCTCTGTCAAAGAGCCTTAAAACATCTTGTCTGAGGGTCCAAAGAGCTTTTTTTTTTTTTTTACAAAATGTCAAATGTTATAAATTTAAATATTTATTGTAAACTGTTATGCATGTAAATAACTTATATTTACAATAGGTTCACCTTTGGAATGCAGAGTTCATATCTGACATTGCTACTTAAGGATACAGAAATTTTGAGAAGTACACTTGGAGAAAATAAGTCAATGTGGTTTAGTCATTATTGTTGTACTATATCTGTCCCTTTTTTGTGCCACTATTTGCTTTTGGGAAATTACGAAGTGAACAGATCTCTTAGATAAACATTCCCATTGTCATGATTTTATGCTATTCCAGAAGCAGAAAGACACACATAGTATACACTCACTCATATAGACATATAATATAGGATAAACCTACTAAAATCTGTACCCCTAAAGAAACTAATCAAGAGGGAAGACTCTGGCTAAAATGCTCAATCCCCATCCATAAAGGCAAAGAGGATGGCCATCAGAAGAAGGAGAGAACAGGGAACAAGTTAGGAGCCCGCCACAGAGGGCCTCTGAAAGTCTCTGCCCTGTAGACTATCAAAGGAGATGCTAAAACTTATGGCCAACCATTGGGCAGAATGCTTAGGCCAAAGAGCTTTTAATTGCGTATATTCTCTTGATTTACCACTTTGGAAATAAATACTATGAAATAAATAATTTAATTCATTAAAAATAACATTAACATGCAACAAATAACTGTTTCAAACAATAAAAATTGGTGCTATTATTGTACTTTTTCAAACCTGTCTGATAGGTAGTTTAATTTCTAAGGTGAGATGGATTCTTTGATCTGTTTCTACAAAAGTTTTATCATTTCATGTCACTTTGGCCATAGCAACGAGAAAACACAATCTCACATTTTTGCTGTATATCTGCACAAATGAAAACTGCAGGATAGTCTTCACAGATTCCTCAGATAAATGTTGTTGTTGAAACTTTCTTTGCTTTCACACAAAAGCTCGGAAAGCTGAAACTTCTTCAACTGTGTTTTCATTTTCACTATGAAGTCATATCTATGAACTTTCCATAAGCTGTTAAATAAAAACCCACTGGTAATGCCATTCATTGATCATTTTGAAAATGTTACATCATGGAATTATGTAGATAATCCCATTTTTAATTATTTTTAATTTTATTTTAATTATTTTTCAAGTCTTATGATGAAATTAAAGGTTTTGAGCATGATAACTCCGTGTTCTGACATGATGCTCTATAACAGTGATAGGTGTTTCTTTATGTAGCATATAACATTGGATTTGTTAGTATCATGCCTAGCGTGTTATAGAATGTTTGTTGCCTTTCTTATTTTATTCTACTTTTTTATTAATTATAATTTATACACTTTGTATCTCAGTTGTAGTCCCCTGCGTCGTCCCCTCCCAAACCCACCTTCCCTCCATCTTCTCCTCTCTTGCCTTTCCCCCATTCCACTGATAGGGGAGGTCCTCCTTCCAGTCCATCTGACCCTAGCCTATCAGGTCTCATCAGGACTGGCTGCATTGTCTTGCTCTGTGGCAATCACCTCAGGGGGATGTGATTGCCTTTTGAAAAATCCATCACAATGCAATTTGTAAGCTTTTCTAAATTCTAATCTTTACTTGAAACCTTTAATTTGTTTCAAATTAGATTGTTTATTTAAATGGGACGGACATTGGAAGAAGGAGAAAACAGGAAATAGGACAGTAGCCTACCACAGAGGGCCTCTGAAAGATTCTACCCAGCAGTGTATCAAAGCAGATGCTGAGACTCATAACCAAACTTTGCGCAGAGTGCAAGGAATCTTAGGAAAGAAGGGGGAGAAAGTAAGACCTGGAGAGGACAGGAGCTCCACAAAGAGAGCAACAGAACCAAAATATCCGGGCACAGGGGTATACAGGGGTATTTTTTTTCTTTCTTTTTTTTTTTTTTTTAATGCAGTTTATTCAGGAACCTTGAACAATCATCTGACCCTGGGGAAAGCCAGCCCAGTTTAAATAGCCTCTGGGTAGCCAACCTCAGCATGCCACGTGGGCAATGCAGATAGGTCCACATACATAGAAGCAAGCCAGATCCTCAGCCTTAGCCAAATGTGGAGTTGTTTGTGACAGAGAGCACTCACCATCGGGAAGGTGGAAGGCGGAAACCAGCTCCATCTTTAAGGCACGGCATTACGCAGCTCTCTACAGTTCCCCCTTTTTGTTTTGGACGCATCAGGCAAGAGTAGAGGTCTGATCTCTGATATTAGAAATAAATTGGGACTTTGTACTGATGTTCATTTAGGTGTCATCCACCCAAAGAGCATCAGACCCGTCCAATACCTTTTTCTTAGAGGCGGGACCTGGGGCATCAACCCGCATGCAATCAGACATGCTCTTCTCTGGGTCCAAAGCTCCTGACCCTGAGTGCAGTGCTTAGCCTCGCATCCTGAGCATAACATTTTGGCTTTTTATGGTAGCCAACCATGCTTGGGGAGACTGTTCTGCTTCAATGGCTGTAAAGGCCTGAATGGTCATGGCTGCATTACGCTGTTGTGAGACTCTAATCTTGCATCTATACCACAGGCAAACCAAGGTGACCAACACCACATGGCCAATAAGAATACAAGAGGCCTATAGAACACAGGGGTATTTTCTAAGACTAATACTCCAACCAAGGACCATTCATGGATATAACCTAGAACCCCTTCTCAGATATAGCCCATAGCAGCTCAGTCTCCAAGTGGGTTCCCTAGTAAGGGGAGCAGGGATTGTCTCTGACATGAAATCAGTGGCTAGCTTTTTGATTGCCTCCCCTTAATGGGAAGCAGCTTTGCCAGGCCACCAAGGAGAACAATGCTGCCAGTTCTGATGAGACCTGATAAGCTAGGGTCAGATGAAAAGGGAGGAGGACCCTCTGATCCACAGACTTGGAGAGGGGCATGGGAGGAGATGAGTGATCCCAGGTGGTATTGGGAGGGAATGATAGAGGGGGCTACAGTTGGGATACAAAGTGAATAACGTGTAATTAATTAAAAAATGTTTAAAAAGGAAAATGTATATTAAATAGTTAAACAAGAATAACCAGTGTTCCTTCTACTTGTTTTTTTTAGTAAAAGTGATACTTTCTAAAAATATAACTAGTTCAATTCACAAACCAAAATTTCCAAAATGCTCTTTTCCTAGAGACAGCAGAAGTCTTTTTTATCTTATTTTATCAAAAGGATAGCAAAGAGACATGCGATCAAATCTTTAAATTTAGTGCAGCTAATATTTACTACAACATCAAGTAAATTCTTAAATGATACTGGCGCATGATGGCATGACCATGAGGAAAGCAAATAGAGTGCCAATAGCAGCCTTTACTTGTCCATGCTATGGTCTCAGCAGTTTCAACCTGTGTTGCTTGAGAAAGATCAGATGACTCATTATTATTTCAAAATACTTAGACACCTTGCCTGCTCTTCTTCCTTAAAGAGGATGTTATAGAACAGCAATGGATTATAGGTCACACTTTGGGACACAATAGCTCAGAAAACAAATTTAACATTGGACAAGTAGGATTTGAGAAGCTACATGAGCTGGGACGTGGCTGGGTGGGGATCTCTGGGACAAGCTGGAGACTTGCCTCAGGGTAGGCTCCTGGGAGGATATGGGTGACTCAGCAGAGTCTCCTGGCAATGAGGACTATGGAGACTGAAGTGTTTACCTCTTATAGCCAGGTAGGACATCCAATGGAGGGAGGGGGACACCAACCCACCAACACAGCTTTTGACGCAAAATTTACCCTGCATGAAAGAGGGGCAGGGATAATGATGTAGCAGAGTTTGAGGAAACAGACAACCAATGACTGTCCCAAATTGAAACCCACCACATGAGAGAGAGAGAGAGAGAGAGCCAACCCCTGTCACTATTAATGATACTCTGCAATGTTTGGAGTCATAAGTCCACCATGGTTGTCCTCTGAGAGGCTCCACTCAGCAGTAGATCAAAACAGCAACCACAGATTAAGCAAAGATCTGGGAATATTGTGGATGAGTTGGGGGAAAGATAGAAGTACCGGAAAAGAACAAGACCTCCATAAGAAGACCAACAGAGTCAACTAACCTAGGAGACGGGGGCTCATAGAGACTGAACTGTCAATCTAAGTGCATGACATGTATGGATTGGATCCTGGCCCCTACAGTTCTGGAGCCTATGGACAGCTCAGTCTTCATGTGGGGGTCCCACATGTGGGCTGTCACTGACGTGGACACAGTCGCCTGCTATTGAATCACTTTCGCCTATCTGTGCAGCTCAGCCATGTCTGGCCTCAGTGGAAGAAGATGCTCTTAGTCTCGATGTGACATGAAATGGCTGGCAGGATGGCATGTGGGGAGTGTGGGGGCTCCCTTCTCTGAGAAGAAGAGGAGAGGGGAATGGGGGAAGAGGGTGGGAGGGTGGGACTGCAAGGAGAGGAGGGGGGAGGCAACAATCGGTATGCAAATTGAACAAATAATTAAAAATTAAAAAACAAAATCCCATAATTTTAAAGCATATTTACATAATATAGCATATGTATAAATATAATACATTTTAGAAAAATAACCTATGACACAAGATTGACATAAAAATCACTAGCAAGAACATTTGAAATGCAAAGTGAGAACACAGCTGTCATATTGTTTATGTCTCAAAGGTGCACAAGGAGAACCAGGAGAGCAGCTATTATTTACTGATTGCTGAGTGGTGGCTGAGTGAGAGCGAGCAACGCCATTTTAATAAACACAGAAAGGAAGTTTAGAAACTACATACAATTCATTTACTCAAATGTTTACATCACACATCAGATTTCTCAGCCAACATTGAGTTGTGGGTGTTGGTAGTTGTGGTTTGGAATATTTAGAGCGAATGATGATCTGCCTTAAAAAAGTAAATGGTCACTCTCTTCTAAAAAGTAAAGAGACAAACAACAACAACAACAACACACACACAAAACAACAGGTGATGAGGATCACCTGGTACATAGAAGCATTTTAATGTCAAGTGATTCTGTCCGACTTGCCAGACCATTGCACCCACAAATCTTAAAGTGTAGGTTAGCTAAGGAAATTGGCAAGGAATGCATTCTTTTTTAGTTGCTCAGGTTTCTTTCTCCATCAGGCATTAAAATCCAAGTAAAATGTGCATTCAGATCACACCTGTTTCAGTTTCCCAAAAAGTGCAATTTCAGCTAATTTAACAATTCATTCCTCTTAGGGATACATTTTAGTGGGAGATTTAAGCTAGTGAGATCAGCCCGGGTAAATCATGCAGTTAACTGATTTTTGATAATAGAAAAATTTGGCTGGTTGAAAATGCTTAAAGACTGGAAGTACCGAACGCAGGGGGTCACCAGGAAGAATTCTGCTTCTGTAACCGGGAGGCAAAGGCCCGGGTCTCATGTCACTAACTTCAGCTGTCACTCTCTAATAACCTCTTCCTGGTCTATTACCCAAAAACAAGAATTAGGAAGTCGACAGGAATAATAAATCCAGGGCTGCAGTGAAACATGATGCAGACAGGTTGTTGAATAAAACCAACTCATATTCCTTCTGTCCAATTCCAGCCATTAGCCAACAGCTTTAGAAAAAAAAATGTATTATTCGTTTGAGAGGATGGATAGCGGCGTGGTGTTCTCTGGTTCTACGGGTCAGATTTTAAGATTCAGAATCGCGCGATAATATTCCTTCTGTGTAGCATGAGGATGCAACATTCCTGCTCTGGATTCAGTTGTTCGATGCGGTTTGTATCCTTTAGGAGGGTAGGTTAGGGACTACCTCTCTTGATTTCGGTGTAGAGACACTCATTACCAAATACAAATAATAAGCAAGACTTCCGTCCCTGTAGCCGCTTATAAAGCTGCCTCTTCCTCAAAGGAGGTATCGACCATGAGCTTCACTGAGTTCGGCGATGGTGTGCTGTTCAGCTTCAGTCAGCCCAGGCACTTGAATCACGAAGAGGCTCCTCCATCGTGCAGAATGGGGAGAAAGCTAGTAGGCACAACATATGAAATTCCGGGAAGCTCAGCATTCCCTGAGGCACAAACTCACCTGTGTTAATCCCTTTATGATATTTTGGAACCAGCTGTCAGAAAACAATGAAACCCGTGGTATAAATGTTTCAGAACTTTGTTATGATTTAACAGGGTGGATTTCTTTGGGGAGGTACCTTTTCAAAGTTTTTGTTTCATTTTTAATTTATTACAAAATAAAATATTTACTCTGGAAAACACAATTAAAAATCTTTGGCTATAACTTTTGGAATATTTCCTTAACTGCAATCAGCTTTGGTCTTGTTCTTTTTGCAAAACATAAAAATCCAAGAGTCTCAATAATTTACATATATTCTTCTATGGAAATCACTATGGAGTCGGTCTTCATAGGGTCTTCTTGTTCAAATCTGCCTGTGTGCATTCTTTGTCTGAAATAAAATACTTGAGAAATTCTTTTCCTCTTTTTCCTGAGGCCTATCTAGCTTACTACCATTGTATCATCATCATCATCATCATCATCATCATCAAAGTATATTAAACTTTCTCCAAAGGTTTCACAGCTCTGTGTGTAGAAGCTGGATAAAGTCATAGGTGAAGATAAGACGCTTTCTGTTGCTGATGCTGCATTGCCCCTCTGAGGAGCTTGCTTTTCCTACTCCCTCAGTCAGAACAGCTTCTTATGCTGGAATCTGCAGCATACACATTCTCCTCTTTGTTTAGTAAAAACAAACAAACAAACAAACAAACAAAAACAAAAAAAGACACAAAAAACTCACAATTTTTATAAGGCAAAGATACCCTTTCTCCCACTTTTTGATGTGTCTCTGTCCATATATCTACCTGGTTTATGCCATGTGTCTTTTTCCTGTCTCCTAGGTCCATGTAGCATGTTTGTTTTGTTTTGTTTTGTTTTGTTTTTTTATTCTGAAGTTTTCAGATGAAGCCACACTAGAATAAGGGAGACAGTCTCCGCTCACCCACTGTCACCCCTCAACTGCTGTAACATCTTTCTGAGATCCAGAGAAGTGCAATGAGTCGCTCAAGCTCTCATCAGTCCAAGTCTCAGACAGCCGAGAGGAGGTCCACTGGACTCTGAGGAAGGTTCCACAGGTGCTGTGCTTAGAGGTAGACAGAGACTGAAGGGAGTCTGGACAGAGATGCAGGAGGAAGTGTGGTGACATCAGTAAAAGAACAAAGAAAAGGTCGCAGAATAAGGTTATATATCGGTACATGGAGGAGAATTGTGAGTCACAATCAATTTTGATATGGCTTCGTATTCGGGGTCTTATGTATCCTTTTCTTTCAAAATAAATGTTCTGTGTCTCAATTTTTCCATGTTTATCTTAACCTAAGATATATTGAGTAATAGCAATTTCTAATCCTCTTTTTTTGTTGTTTTGTTTTGTTTTGTTTTGTTTTTTGTTTATGCTGGCCACCCATGCCTGATTTTACCATTGCTCACCCTAACCCCTTGCATTTTTATTAGTGAGAAGGAGGCGATGTCAGACAATTTATTCACAGTGTTTTAGCCTTATCCTTGTCTTTGCTCAACCACTAGTCAATTTTTTTGTTGTTCTTTTCTTTTGTACCTCACTTCAGACTCCAAGGCCAGCATTTTGGTTATTTGGCCCTCAATATACATCTGCCTCTCATTTGTATTTAGGTCACTTGCAGCCTTAACAAATTAAATCTCTGGATTTTATCTTTTTAAAGGCTTTATTTTAAATTTTCTGAGCCAAAGTAACCTTCCAATGCTATTAAAAATCCAAGGTCTGTAAGTAATTCCCTTTTTTAATGAGTCCCCAGCTGCATCTCCTGCAAACTTCTTAGTACCAAACCTCTTCACCAAACTCCCAGTCTCACTCTATAATGTTCTCTCTTTCTTGTTTGACGATCAAAATTACCCCCTTCAGAACCATCTGCTTGAAATAAAAATAAACCTAAAAAAATGAGGGTTGGAAAGACAGCTCAGCAGTTAGGAATGCTCCCGGCTTTTCCAGGGGACACAATTCAGTTCCCAGCATCCCCGTCAGGGAGCTCATAACTTCCTGTAGCTCTAATTTGAAGAGATCTGACACCTTATTCTGGCTTCGGCAGTCCCCCTCCCCAACTCACACTCACGTGCATATCCACAGACAGAAGACACATACGTACACATGAAACTACAAGTGGACCTTAAGAGGCAGCTTGTCTGCTTCCATATCCCTTTAAACTCTTCTATTGAGGGCTGACATTTACACTGGGGATCTGTGTGATTCAATTTTATTCCAAATCCTTGGGGACTTGGCTTCATGCAATCTCTTCTTTGTTCTTGCAAAAGGAATTCCTCCTCTGTTAGATTTTCCTTCGCAGCCAATAAGGACACTCAGGTGTCCCCAACTAAAAATTTCCCTTGCTCTATTTCTGTATACTAACTTACCACTTCCTGGCAAGGTGTATTTTTTGGAAGAATAATTTATACCAAATTTGTGTTCTTAATTTCTCTCCAGTTCATTTTGTTTTTTGTTTTTTGTTTTGTCTCCACCATCCAGGTGAACTGTGGTGTGTGAATTAGCCCTAGCTTCATTTGTTTTCTTGCAATATTCAGCATGTGTGACTACATTTTTTTTAACTGTGAAAACCATGCTTTAAACATTACATCATGGTACTTGGTTTAAAAATGTCATGTTCCCTTTCAGGCCACAGCTTATCACAAGACCATGAAATCCTCAAGTTTTCAAATATTGCCAGTCCTTAGCCATCTGCTCTTACCTCCGTGTTACTTCCCATTTGATGTTTTAATAACTCCATAGAAAATTGCCTCCCCAAGCTCTGCAGCAATCCCCACTCTGTACATTTGGAGACCTATGTCAGTGTCTTCCATTATCATTAGGATGACAAAGGCATCTTTCTGAGGCTGAATTCCTCTCTTTCATGTCATTTCTTCCCCCACCAGAAAGTGTCGCTGAGTCCCATTGTTTACTTTTGTATATCAAGTTTGTCTTTCTGTTTGTGTTTGTCAGGGTGTTTCTTGAAATGGCCGTCACTGAGAGTCTGGAGCTACCGGGACTTCCTCCCTGTCGTCTCAGCTCTAAACTTTTACACATCAAAGTTCAATTTCACATTACTGCCAAAGTCACTCCCTTAAAAGTACCCAATAGTGTTGGGACCACTAACATCTCAAAACCCATCTCTTGCTCTCTGTTCTTTTAAGGTAATGTTCAAACTCCTCAGCTTCGCACCATGTGTGCATACCAGGCTTTCATTTCTGCAGACCTTGCCTATTCCGGATTTGACCATATTTCAACCTCTTCTGTTTCCTCTTTTGGAAAATTCCATGGAAAATTTTCTTATACATTTCAAAAACATGTAGAGCTCCTACCAGTATTCCATTTTTAATAAAAATTTTGACCTAGGCCATCTTGGAGAAATACTCTCTGACCATCCGTTTTGTTATACATAGTTTTAGAACTGTGTTTCTCACATTTGTCACCTGAATTTGTTTCTTCCTCACATTTTTTTTCCCTGTCTGGACTGTAAGCACTATGCATTCTGAACAAGGTCATAGTAGCTTCATAATCAAGCTTCAACAATATCCAGCACATGTTACTCGGTCAAAAACCATTGAACACATACATTCTCTACTGGTCTGCTGAGTTACTTTCCTCACTAATGACACAGAATGCCTGGCATGAGCAGCTTAGACAGGAGGTCTGTTGACCTGATAGGTTTATAGCAGAGCAACTTACTCCATGATGAAGAGGAAGCAAAGAGAAAAGGAATGTAGGCACTCTGCTTGCTCTCCTCCAGCCATTTATTTAGTCTGTGCACCAAGCCCACATGATGGGGCCGTTTACATTCCGTACCTCTCCAGAAATGCATACACAGACATACCCAGAAACCTATCTTACTATGTAACTCTAGGTAATTCTAAATGCTA
Organism: Meriones unguiculatus; assembly: GCF_030254825.1. Classification (NCBI taxonomy): domain Eukaryota; kingdom Metazoa; phylum Chordata; class Mammalia; order Rodentia; family Muridae; genus Meriones; species Meriones unguiculatus. The sequence goes on along the minus strand of NC_083350.1, from coordinate 65,345,206 downwards.
TCAGGTTGACAATGACAGTCACAACTACTAAACCACTCAGATACATATCTCTAGCTCTGTCTCCCTCTCTCTCTCTCCCTCTCTCTCTCTCTCTCTCTCTTTGGATGTAAATGGGTAGATGTTCTTGAAGAATAAGTAGTAGAGGAGGAATTATCAGATAAGTTAAAATCATATAATACTAATACACAATCATTGTGACTTTGTGAAGAATAAAGATGTTGGAAAAAAAGAACAGGGAAATCAACTCGTATAATTACTGTTTTAATTATAAATTTGCACTCACTGGTGATTTTTCTATTTTAGAGCAGTTCCAATTAATATGATGTGTTAAATAATCTTAACACAGACATGATTTGCCTTCTCCTTGAATTATCTGGCCAAATTTCATCTGTATATAGGTTTCTTTTATCTTCTATTTTACTTTCTATTACAACACAAAAGAAATGTACCCTAAGAAATGTACCTTAAGTACATTTTTTTCTAGTTTTTATTTTTTTAAATTTATTACAATTTATTGACTTTGTAGCCCCCTCCCTTGTTCCCTCTCAATACCACCCTTTCCACCTTCTTCTCCTCCAATTCCCCTCCCCAAGTTTACTGATAGGGGAGGTCCTCCCCCCTAAGCCTATCAGGTCTCATCAGGACTGTCTGCATTGTCTTCCTCTGCGGCCTGGTAAGGCTGCCTCTTCTTCAGAGGGAGGTGATCAGAGAGCCAGACACTGAGTTCACATCAAAACAGCCCCTGTTTCCCTTACTAGGGAACCCACTTGGAGACTGAGCTGCTATGGGCTACATCTGTGAAGGGGGTCTAGGACCTCTCCATACAGCACAGGCTCTAAGATCAACAATCAATAAATGGGACCTCATGAGACTGAAAAGCTTCTATAAAGCAGAGGACATTGTCATCAGAGCAAAATGACAGCCTAGAGACTGGGAAAGGATCTTCACCAACCCTGTATCTGACAGAGGGCTATTATCCAGAATATATAAAGAACCAGAGAAGTTAAACAACAACAAACAGAGTAATTCAATTGAAAAATGGGGTAGAGAGCTAAACAGAGAATTCTCAATAGAGGAATATTGAATGACAGAGAAACACCTAAAGAAATGTTCAACATCCTTAGTCATCAGGGAAAAGCAAATCAAAATGACACTGAGATTTCACCTTACACCCATCAGAACGACTAAGTACATTTCTTATAGGAGACAGCAGCAGTGTTTACTATTCAAATTGTTATTCAAATAACTGCATCCGTATTGTCCTATTGCTAAGTGCAGTGTAAATGCACCTACACCTCCAATGAGCCAAGCGGATAGCAGCATATACAAAGCTGGGCAATAGTTTGTTCTGGAGCTCCAACTTTCATTTCCATTTGGAATATTACTTTTAATACCACCTATCAACAAGACTCACAGATGTTAACTGGACAGAGAAAGCTGATTTGTGTGTATGTGTGTGTATGTGTGCGTGTGTGTGTGTGTGTGTGTGTGTGTGTGTTTACAGAAAACCTTTCTAGCCATAAATGATTATGAATGTACTTTAAATAAGTACCTAGTGCTTGAATTATACCATGGGCCATATGGATACTTGCTTAAAAGCTATTCACACTAACTTAGCCAATCACACATTTTAGTTTGAGAACATGTATCAAGTGGCTTTATGTGAAACATTTAAGAATATGAATGGAAAGCAATTAACATTGAATTTTCCGTAAATGAGACCATGATTTGTGATGCCTAAGAGTACTGCTTTTCCCTACTGAGATTTGTAACCTGTACAGTCTTGTAGGGATTACCTCATTCACCTGATCATTGCCAATAATCACGATGCAAAATCTTTATTGTCTATCCTCCACAGGTGCCTTATGTTTTCAGATGTAAATAGAGAAATCTTCATTTTCAGTGTATTCTTAAATAAAGGAGGAAGAAAGTCTTTCCTTTAATGTTAACACTTTAATATCAATCTTTCCTTTAATGTTAACAGTGTATTATACTTAGTGATAGATCAATAATTTTAATACATATTAGAACCCAGGGTAACATATTATCAACACATACTGTTAATCCAATGACCCACAGAGGGTTTCTCAAAGACACTGATCTAAAATAAGAAGTTACACTGAGTTTTGTCTCTTTACTATACTGCTTGGGTGTTCAGATACATATCATTGTTCAGAATCTCATGTTTTGATTTTGAATGTGTCCTGGCGGGTGGTGAATGTTCAGAGAATCCTGGGGAACAGCATAAGCTCAGTGTCAAATGTGATTTAGTATGTGACTCACTGATACTTCTTATGTGTCAGTCATAGGAGCTACATGGATGATAATGCTGAGAATCAACTCAACCCCGACACAGGTGGTGTGTGGGACTCAGGTACAGGGCACCTTGATGCACAAAGTTGGGTTGCAAATGTTCTTTGTATGAAACAAAGAGTGAGAACTTCATCGCACTGCTTAAATTGAGAGTGTAGAGGAGTAATTTCCTTCTACTCTTGGCCTATGCCACTTGTCTATGACAATAGCTTGCTATCAAATTTAAGACCCTTATTCGGGAGGTTAATACGAGGTAGGAACTCCATTCAGTGTTATTTTGGCTTAAGGGCATAATGTCACAATTTGATGCATCCTCTAATGACTTTTTTTTTTTTTTTCTAAAGGCAGCTTACAGCTTAGACCTAGTTCAGCGAATTTCCTTGTAAGGTCCTTGGAAGACTGGAGGAAAAAAAAAAAGTAAACTACAATTGATTGCGTGGCCAAATTTCTGTTCATGCCTGCTTACTGATTTTTGTTCATTTCACAAATAAACAAGGCATGAATACATCAACCCAGAAACCATAAACAATAAAGAACTTCATCCTGTAAGTTTGCTACGGCCAGCAGTTTGTAGCTGAATCTGCTATTTGTCATAAGATAAATGATGAAGTGATTGCCATTTGTCACTGAATACACATAGAAGTGCTCAGCCGTGAACCAGATGCAGGGAACAGGAAACGCCACCATTCTTATCACCAACTTCCTTTAAAAGTAGTTCCCTACAACTGTGAAAATAAAAGAATATCGAGGTTTGTGGTACAAAAAAAAAATCTTTATTCTTTTAACCACATAAATAAATAAATGAAAACCATAAAATAAGTACTGATTGTCTGCCTCCACCCGAGCTGGAAGCCTTGTGTTAGTGTATGG